>NW_015161436.1:439993-488720 GCF_001447785.1 Gekko japonicus
GGACTCAAAATGATGTTTAAGGGGAAACACATAAAGCGTGTCTTGGGAGTGGACACAGAAAAGTTTTCTGAAGTTATTCCTCACACACATATTAGAAGCCCAGAACTATCATGTTAAAAAAAAGTGTGTGTGAGAGAGAGACTTCCCATCACAGTAATTGTTACCATACAGACAGGCTTGTACTCTTGTCTGTATTACTGTCAACATTTATTTGCTTTCTTTTCAGAGGCAAGCATTTTTAAAATGCCATGCACAAAATATCGTGGTATTTTGAAAAGGCATAGGGTAATTCCTTGATGCAAGGAATATATACTGAGAACATTAAATCTATTTTGTTGCGTTTTGCATGTCTTGCTCAGGTTGCCACTCCTTCTTTCTTTGCAAGACAGAAACCTACCATAATATAAAATCATTCTTGTAACATTTCTATGAAGGTGTTTCACGGGGAAAAAAACCCTACTATTTTTATCTGTTTGATTCATTAGGCATTCAAAAAATTAGAACTAAAATGAATACTTAAAGACAGGTAATGTAGAAAATGTATCTTTTAAAGTTCTAAGACAAAGACATTCTTGCTCAAGTGCTTTTTCACATTTTGGCAATATTTTCTGAATTATCTTGTCATATTTACCTTCCTAGAAAATCATCCTTGTCCGGGTCTTCATCAAACAGTTCGATCTCCAGCTCCTGTCCTGGATGCTCATACACTAAAGCCTAGAAGTGCAACAATTAACAAGAACAGGCAGCCTGATCAACATAAATATTTGATATAGCCTCGATGTAGCTTTTACATAAATTACATATCCACTCTCTAAAATACTTTGATTCATTAGGCATTCAAAAAATTAGAACTAAAATGAATACTTAAAGACAGGTAATGTACAAAATGTATCTTTTAAAGTTCTAATTACAAAGACATTCTGCTCAAGTGCTTTTTCACTTTTTGGCAATATTTTCTGAAGTATCTTGTCATATTCACCTTCCTAGAAAATCATCCTTGTCCGGGTCTTCATCAAACAGTTCGATCTCCAGCTCCTGTCCTGGATGCTCATACACTAAAGCCTAGAAGTGCAACAATTAACAAGAACAGGCAGCCTGATCAACATAAATATTTGATATAGCCTCGATGTAGCTTTTACATAAATTACATATCCACTCTCTAAAATACTATACGTAGACAAGGTAGTAAAACAGTAGATGGTATATTACCACTGACAATTTTATACAAGGTCTTGTGTGTGTGACCATGATGACACACTAATAACTTGCATATCTATATAATAGTCCTTGTTACAAGTTTGGCCCACAATCCAATGCTTCATATGGATACACTGTACTATTTTATGACTTTATCCACTTATGGAGGGATGGCTCCTATCCCTTATCATACCACTCCTCTAAGCAAAGTTTGAAGCCTTCCTCCAACTTAGTGGCTCTTCTGTTGGAGAACAGCTTCTTGGAGGATGACTGGATCCACTCCAATATTTCAGAGGGCAGGTTAACCTCTGTACATCATTTTGTTACGAGGGCCAGATCTGACATAAATTGACTTGACCTCCTGCATCTTGAAACCTTAGATTTCAATCAGACATTAAGCACCTTCCCATCAGTGTGTAGCCACAGCACTCTGAGGAGTTAGAGAGCTGCTTCAAGCATTACTTTCCCCACCAGGTATGTAAAGGAATGTAATTTTTTAAATCCATGACAAGCAGCGCACATGATTTTACTTCCCTTGCCACACATTCAGCAAGCTACTTTCCAATCTATGCATCAGCTGCCCAACTGTATCAATAGAAAAAACAAAAAAAATCTCTGTGTTAAAAAAGTAATATATCAAACAACCTTGGCAGGTGCCGTAACCACCTGAACACAGTTTGAAAAAAAGTTGTACCCATATTGACTATTTCTAAATTTTTTACCTCATAAACTTCATTCCACTTTGGATTGAGGTTTTCTTTGATGACTTTACTTTGGAAAATCTGATTGCCAACACGAATGATTCCATAAGGATCAGACTTCCCTTTAATAGTTCCCTTTAGGAAAGTATCTTTCCTTTCCAGATCCTGAGCTTCAAGGAAGTGTATTCGTAGTACACCCTGCCAACAGACAAGACAGCAGTAATCCAAATTTTCAACAATGTATTAAAATATTCCAAACTGTAGGCAGATTGGTCATTAGCAGGATTAGGCTAGACCCTGATGAACACGGCTGCTATGGCTTTAGCTGCCTTGTTCTCCTGAGGTAGAAGGTTTATTCTGCTTCTAGACCACATCAGTTTCTATGACCAAATGATGTGTTGTTTCAACATTCCGCAGGCTCAGCCCAGAAGGCTGATCCAACCTAAAGTTAGAAATCAATTACAGCCGACAATTTTGTCTCTTATGTTGTCTTCATCGGTTACCAAAGCAGTTCAGAAGCTGTATCATGGCTTCTTTCCATGCTATGTTAGCATTCTGAAGTACCATGGGCCCAACTGAACGTATTCTTTCCAGCCAGATGATAATCAGGTGCGAAAGACTTGTGCAAATTGCCCTCCCCACAGGGTTCCAAACATTTAACCATGATCAAAACAGTATGAGACCAAAAGGAAAAAAACTTCCATGCTGCTGTGATAACATCTGAAGAGTACCTTGCTCGGACCCTACAACATTTAAAAGGCACCAGTAATGAATTGTTTATCTAGCTTTCGGAAGCTGTTCCATTTGAGTCTTTTGCAGACTGCCTGGTATGTTTTAGGTGCATCAAAACACATTTTAAAATATCTTTTCATGAATCAGAATAGCACTGCAAACTTTGTACTAAAGTTCTTACCTTCGGTATGGGGAACCGCAATTGTGCAATCTGCAGTTCGCTCACAAGAGGAACAGTGATCCGATTTGGAAGCACCAGATAATTCGATATAATATTTAGGATTATAGAGTCCGATAAACCGCTGTCGAGGACAAAATATGCGAAAATTTTACAAAATCCCGGCTTAGCAGCAGTTATATGCTGTCCGTATTTGAATGTGAAATTGCACCTATTGTTTATACAGAGTTCTACAACACTGTAGCATGGCAAATATCAATTCTGGGACGTACATAATTTTCAAGTGAGTGACAAGCGTGAAACTTCTGTCCCCTAAAATCTCATTTAGCTCCACAAAAGTTCATGGGGGAAAATTCAGTTTAATCTTTATATGCTTCATACTTTGTAAAGGCGGTACTACCAGAAAGACGACATATCTCCATAGCTTCACCCCTGTAAATACATAGGACTTCTCTGTCATCTAGAACACACAATGATCCTAGCAGCAGAAATACACACTCAAGTCCCAAACTTCACACACATCTATCATTTTTACCCTCGATGACCACAAGATGGAAACAGTAACACAGAATAATGGGACAGCCTAGTCACATTTGAACAAGTAGCTTAAGTTCTTCTATATGCTTTTATTAATGTGACCGAACGTAGAAGACTGATGAATGAAGCATAATATTTATTACTTTACATTGTTTGTTTCTGACATTATACATCTTTTTAAATAGACAGCTACACTGGGCTGTTGCAAAATGCACAAAAGCCATGTAATTCACTCACACACAAAACTACAGCAGAGTGCAACTTTGAGAGTTCTCCAGAAGTTTTCATCAGGCTGAATGTTAAAAAAGGGGGAGGGTGTCTTTCTCCTTTTATTTGCATACATCCAGCCTAATGAAAATCTGGGGCTTGGTCTTACTAAAAGGTATTTTATTTTTGGACTATATGTCAGTGAAACAGATGCTAGCTTAGTATTTAACTTTTATGAATGGATCATTAAGACTTCTTTGGTAGCAGTTTCAGTATGTTCATCCTAATGAAAATCTGCAATTATCAATATATTTTCCCCTTCAAAAATATTAGCTATCTTAATATTTACTGATACTACAGAATAATTCATTGCTTGTGATGATTTCATGAAAAGGCACCATTATGACTGATGAATTTTTACATACAAACTCCAACTAAACTTGCACCAAACAATGAGCTTTCCAGTACAACAAAAAGACATTCACTAAAAGCAAGTCTGTGATTTCAGAGTTTACAGTATTGGGTGGAGCTCTACAAGTTAACCTCAAATATTCACTACCACCAGTCTGGGACTTTTTGAACTGCGGAAGAACTAGAGTGACTACATTCTTTTCTCTAAGTGGGTGAGCCAAGTATAGCTCGGATGCTAGTAGATCTTTCCTGCATAAAACACAGTTTGTTTTCTCTCAGGTGTCACATGGCTGCAGATTACAAAGGACCCTACTGGTTCACTAGGAAATATTAGTGAGTATAGAAACAGAACAGTGCATCATAACTCAACCTTTGCTGGGTATAATCCTATGTCGGGAAAAGATCTACCTCCTTCTTTCTATATCTTACACAACTGTGTGGTATCTGCTGGCACCACGTAGCACATAAAATAGCCAGCTTAGATGTGGAGGAGACGAGGGAGCGGCTGTGCCTTGCTGGCAGAGAACGTGCATTGCTTGCAGCAGCTGCCATGATCATATGAACCAGCCGTATCAGACTATCAATCAACCACAATCAGTGTTCCCTATAAGCTGAGTTGGTGTGAGCCAGCTCACAGTCTTTTAGCCTCCAGCTCACACATCTCTGTCTTAGCTCAGGAAGGAGGGCTCCAGAGCAGACTAATTTATGCAGCAGCCAAATTGCTCGCTCACAACTTGAATGCCAGGAGCCCACAAAGTAGAATTTCTGCTCACAGGACTCCACAGCTTAGAGGGAACATTGACCCCAATCATCTATAGTTAAAGGATCTATGATTGTAAGTGTTGGGAAAGATCGTCTTCTGCTTCATAATCAGGAAGGCTGCTATCAAAGTAGACACTATTAAGCTAGATGAATTATCAGTATAAATCCAGGTGGTCAGCTGCGTTGGTCTGAAGCAGTAGAACAAATTTAGAGTCCAGTGGCACCTTTAAGACCGACAAAGTTTTATTCAAGGTATGAGCTTTCGTGTGCAAGGCACACGACCAAATACACATCAGTATAAAGGAAGCTACACATATTTGGTCCCAAGCCCCTACAATACATTTTCTTCTCAGCCATGCTGCCTGAGGCTATACCTGTCAGAATTTTAAAACACAAAGAAACAGAAAGCCAGGCTCCAACCAGTATTCTGCAGAACACAGCATCAGTCTGCCCTATTATCAGAATGTTGTCATTATATCAGCATGTTCACTGAAGTGAGAGTTCCACTTCAAGCCATTACAGTGTTCCCTCTAAGCTGAATTAGTGCGAGCTAGCTCACAGTTTTTTAGCCTCCAGCTCACAGATTTTTGTCTTCGCTCAGGAAGGAGGGCTCCAAAGCAAACTGATTTATAGCCAAATGGCTCGCTCACAACTCTAATGCCAGTAGATCACAAAGTGGAATTTTTGCTCACAAGACCCCACAGCTTAGTGGGAGCACTGAGCGATTAAGAATCAGTGCTGCATAAGGATGATCCCAATCCTCACTGCTGTGGGTAAGGGAAAGTCCTATGCCTCAACTGAAGAGTCACCCCAGCGACTTAGGAAGGGACGCATTACAAGTGAGGCAAAACTGCTTCTTAATCCCCAAATAAGAGCCCCACCTTTATTTATTTGCTGTATTTATTTGCTAGGCAAACTATATATTTGCTAGACAAACCATTTATTGTTTCATCTCTGTTGTGAGCCACCCTGAGCCCATCATGGGATAGGGTGGGATATGAATGCAATAAATAAATAAATAAAACTGATAGGAGCCAGCAGCCTGGACTACACCCATGGAACCCCAGAATGGAATGGCATCCCCCCCCCCAATTACATTCTGGTTTTTTAAATAGCCCCTGTCAACTTACGCTGGGGAGAGGTTTCTTCCCCCACTTCAAGTCCCAGTGGCTGCTGTTACCTCAGTATAGAGATGAAATCAGTCAGAGCAAGGCAAAGTGATGCATTCTATGCTAGCTTTGGAAGCCTTGAGGCCTGCTCTATTATGCTCCGCTGCTATTGGGCTGTATATAGGGATGCCAGATCCCTGGTCCAGGCCCCCGATTTTTCGGGCTTCTGCCTACCACTGGCCAGTTGGCTGGCGGGGGGAGCCCTGCCCCCAAACAGGGACGCTGCCAAAAGAGTTTTGCCCAAAATGCAGAGCCTTGCCATGCGATGTCCCTGGCGTGATGAAGTCACTTCCATGTGACATCCCTGCCAGACCCTGGAACACCCCCCAATCCCCCCCCACCGGCAAACTGAGGAGATCTGGCAACCGTAGCTGTATAACACATTTTCACATTCTAACCAATTTTAGATGCTATGTTTTAATCATTAATTCCACATACTAAAGCAGTAGAAAGTAGATGTATCTGTGTGATGCTCTGGTTCAAATCCCTACTCTGCCATGGAACCTTGGGCCAGCCACATACCCTCAGTCTAGCCTTCCTCCCAGGACTGTAGTGAAGATAAACTGGGGGAGAAGAGAACTACATAAGCCACTTTGGGTCCCCCTCCCCCGGGAAGAAAACTAGCGCATAAATGAAGTAAATAAATTTAATTCTTAATATTCAAAAATACACAATCTTCTTTCTTTTCAGGAAGGCTTACTTTAGTCCTGGAATATCCAGAAGATTGGTCAGTCCTGTCCAGTTAATTTCTAAAAGCTGTAAACATAAGGGAAAAAATGTTAATATTGTGCTTCAGATACAGAGACAAAAAGCCACACATTCTGACAGCCGGGTAAGTAGCAGAAAGAGATTGGTTTAACATAAACAGTATAAGGTTTTCAACCAACAACTTGAAATTGGGAAAGTCAAGGAAAGTAACGTCTCAGCTGACTGAATGTTCCAATATGGGATAACTGCTTTCATTCTGCACCATGCATTAAATATCTATGTTCTGCTCTTGTCTTAAGATTGGCTTTCTCTGTATGCTGGAAGTGCCCAAGATGCAGAGCTGGAAAGCAGAAAAACTAGAAAATATAGAGGCCGATGCAGAGAAACTTCTGTTCTCTTCCTTTGAATGCCTAGTTTTTTCCTAACATCAGGCCTTAACAGCCCTCAAGAAGATTCCTTGTTACTGACTCATTCAAAAGGTCAAGCAATACTTCAAAAATGAGTAAAGACTTTCATAAGATAGCTAGAATACATATGCATGGAAGCTTCTCCCTTTGCACACTTGAGCTCTGAGAGGGGCTATGGCTCAGTGATAGAGCATCTGCTTGCCATGCAGAAGGACCCAGGTTCAATCCCCAGCATCTCCAGTTAAACAAGGACTAGGTAGTAGGTGATGTGGAAGACCTTTGCCTGAGAACTTGGAGAGCCACTGCCAGTCTGAGAACACGATACTGACTTCGATTGGACCGATGGTGTGATTCAGTATAAGGCAGTTTCATGTGTTCATGTGAACTCTTCCAAGATTAGGAAAGCAGGATTTACAAGGTCAGTCAGGCATGTATCTATTCTTATAGAGAGAAGCTTGTGCTTAATAGCACAAAACAAAATTCCCAAAGTTTCCTATTTTCTGCTTTATTGGTGAACTTTCCCTTCCAAACTTTAGCACAAGTTATCAGAATAGAGAAAGCTTTCAAAAGCTCCTTATACTTGTTTGTTCTCTTTAAAATCATTCAAAAGTCTTAGCTGAGAGCACATCTTGATATGGGTACGTAGGCCATCTTCTGTTACAGCAACAAAATTACAATATATTTTTTTTAGAAAGTACAAGGCGGGGGCTTTGTAATAAAATCTTTGTACAGGCCACAAGCCATAGAAGGCTTTGGCAAACTCATTAGACAAGTATGTTCAGAATTATTAATTTAAGCAACGTAGCCATATATAGTCATCAAGGCCAGACACTGGCTGTAGCGTATGCTGAATTATTGCCAGTTGTTGCTTTGGACTGGAAAATATGAGGAGGAAAAATCCCTAACTAGTTGCCAAATAATTCCTCTGCCTTTCCCCTAACAAAAATCACAGGAAAAGTTTTTCTTGGCTGCAGCCATTCAAAATCTAGGTGACAGAACACAACTATATAGTAAAATTTTGATCTATGAGAAAAAATTATGTCAGATTGCACGACAGCATGAAAAACACAAACCAACCATTATGATGGTGTGATAAATCCTGAACTGATTTTTTTTTACATGTTGTGAACTATAGCATGCCTGCAGGTAGCCATGGAAATTCCACTGAAAATCACTTGCTGGTACTATCCCCCCTTACTTGCAGTTATGCTTAATTCAACTGTGGATCGTGACCATTTCATTGCAATCCTTTGAACCCCTTCCCTAGCTTTTGAGAATGTGAAGAATTTAACAGCTCTGGTCTATGTGGCAAATATTCCAAACACGGGGTTGGATTCTACATAGATTTCTGCAGGCACAAGGAGATGGGTGATTTTCCCCAGTTCCCCCCATCTCTTCCATGACAGACCTCCAATCCTGTCCCCCATGTACTAACCAAATACCAAATCCTATGCAGTATTGATAGGATTTTTGAGACTATTATGGCTTAAACAGCCTTTTTATTATTTCCAGCAAAAATAGCCAGTTGTCAAAGCCTTCAAAATACATTTCTATTTGTTTACATTTTTGAGGAAATAATGGAAAAACTCAGCCACTGGGGATTCAGACAGATAGCATAGCTTGCATTGTTTGTAGGAGTATATTTTAATTGGGCAATGAACTTGGTTTTCATTGCTTTTTGCACTAAGGAACCATTTCCAACTTTGGTACCTGATCCTGGATTTGAAAGTTACATAAAAATAAACGCACTGAAATAAAAATTCCATAGAACCAAGGTGTGATGTAAACTTAATGGGCAAAACTGGCAGTACTGGCAGGTGGATGGCAAACAAGTGTGAACTTATCCAGTCTTGGAGAAGAAAGTAGACTGTACAGTGGAATGAACATACGAGGACAGCCTTTCGTCTCATGACTTTGCTGTAGATTACAGTTGGGAACTTTTGACCTAACTGGAATTGGCATAAGTTGTTTATATAGCAAGCTCCATAGCTCACTAATGGGATCTAACATTCTGCGGGGCTCTTTCTTCAAACATGTAAGCAGACTAATATGCAGATCAAACTACAGTCTTGCCCTTGAAGAAAACAGTTCCAGCTACATACTGGTTGGAAGTCTGAGTCTGGCAATTCTCACAGGCACAAAGTTAGTGTTTATAAGTACGAGGATTAGCAGAATGAATGATGGTCCTGACTGTAGCACTGGCTATAAAGACATTTCTTGAGAGTGAATTCAAAATGTGCACTAAAGATTCTAATACTTAGTATGATTGTCAAGAAAACCAAAAGTATATTACACAGGAAAGACATCAGTCCATATCTAATGTCTTTTTTCAGTGAGATGGTGGTAACTGTTTCTTGTTTTGATTCTTGCAAGAAGACTAAAGGTTTAGATATACCACACATACATACTTTCCATGCCAAAATGGGAAATCAATATTACTACTTTGTTTTTTTATTGAGACAAAAATAAATGGAATGTGGAAGATTATTGTATCAGTGAGAAAACAAGTTCCATAAAACGAGATAGCAAGTACAGCCCAAGCACACACATTTTTATTTACCACATTCAGTCAAAGTTTTCTAATGAGTAAGGTATCTTTTGATCTCATTTTCAACATTTCTAAAAGTATTATTTCAACTGAAACATTTATCAGCTCCCCCCCCCCCACACACACAAAAAAAGTTATGTACCCATGGATTACAGCAGCAAAGTGGGTGGAATAACAACATTCACATCCATTAGTATATCAGCTAACAAATAAAAAAACAGTTAAAATAAATTTGGGAAATCCATTTAATCCTTTGGAAAAAAATTACAGATGGTAGTTAGTTTTCACAGTTTTGCTCAGAAACTGTTTGACTACCCTACAATTAGACCTAGATATGGGATTCAAAATGAGTACAGTATGGATCAAATTTTAACTGCCTCTGTTAAAACACTTGTAGAAAACTTAAGTATAATAGCTTGATTTGCAAGGAGAAAGTTATCTGGAACTACTGCTAACTAGAGATGTAATGTTTCTGGATATTTTGAATTCACAGAAGAAAGCTTTATTTTCTATCTTCCCTCATTCCCCTGGAAAAACAACAACAGAAACTTTGGAGAAAACAAAGATATGCAATCCTTTCTTATTATGCCTAAATATGTTTTATCATAGACTTGTGTTTAAAGATTTATAACTTAGCATATAAGAAGTTGTACTAGTAGCATGTTTATGGAATTTAGAATCTAAAAATACCTGTGTTTTCTCCAATAAAAGTTGCAAATACACCTAATACTAATGACAGAAAAAGACAGCACCAATTGCAATAATCTGCAACCCTACTGTGAACCACAATACACGCATCTGAATTTTTGCCATTTAAGTGGCAGAAAAAATAAACTGAAAACTGCAACAATTAATCCTATTCCGTTATAAAAGCACACTCCTGGACTGTTCCATTATACTGCATTTCTGATACCTCTACAGAAAAGTCCTCCTGAACATTTCTGCTTTGTGTATTCTGAGGAATGACAGAAGTATGGGAGCCTTCCTAACTCCCTCAGGCAGGTAGTACCACAAGGTGAGAGCCACAACAGAGAATGCTTCTCCTAGGGAATTTACAATCCCAATAAATTTGGAGTCACACACCACCACTATCCTTATTTTGAGATTTCCAATTTCCAAAGAATAACATTGTAGTCGATCTTAAAGTTTATTGTAGGTTTTATCCTGCTCATAATGCATTGTCTTCTACTTTTGCCTTTCCATTTTCTGCACTGTTTATGACAAGATGCATCGTTTATGGCGTACTTATTTATTTTAGGGTGTTTCCATGCCACCTCTTCAGAGTACTGCTCAAGGCAGCTTACAATTAAAACAACTTCACAAAATAAAAACAAGCCACAGGACATAAACAGCATATACACTATTCATAAAATAAAAGTAGACCATTAAAAAGCTGGTAAGATAAAACTCCTAATTTAAAGCCTGGGTAAAAAGATGTGTTTCAGCCTGGTAGTTAAAAGAAAGTAAAGCAGCCACCAGATTAATCTACCTACCCCACTCTAACAGCTAATTTTAAGGCTATTGCACATTTTAAAAATGGCTGAAATGGGGGATTATAGTATTTGAGTATATCCAAATATTTCCAATGCCATAAAGAAGAACAAGATGACATATGTTACTAATAACTTAGTAGTAAATGTTTATTGTGTGCAGCCAAAGGCCATTAGAAAGTATGTCTAGATAAAACATAAGAATAAGATCAAGATAAGATGCCACACAATTAAAACAGGTTACAAAGCTACAGATTTGAAGTTTTAAGACAACACTTTTGTATGTATTTTCTTGGCAGTCACAGCATATATGGTTGCCACATATGTAACATATGGGTCTGCATCCATGAGAAGGAATATTAATTTTCTCCTCAGCTGTGCATGCAGTCAGATTGGCTAAGATGGCCACCAGAATGTTATATCTAGGTTCCCAATACAGACGACAAGGCAGTACGTAGTAAGGAAAATGATCTGTCCAGTTAGCAAGATATCTTATTGGTATTTTTTGGGTATTTATTCAGCCAAACAGAGATCAGAGATAACTCCGTTAGAAGGAATTTAACTCAGACGTTAACTCGCTGGGTTAACTCAGAAGGGATTTAAACTTCAAATGCTTGCTGAGTTCCCTTGCAGAGTCGCACCACCACCGCAGCACAACTCGGCAAGTGAACTCAGCAAGCATTTAAACTTTAAACCCCTTCTCCATTATACCCTATGGGGATAGTCCCCATAGGTTACAAAGGAGCCAAATAGATTCAGGTTTCCCGAATATTTACCCAAATCCCAATACAAAACCGATATTGGTATTCGGGAATACCGATCTTTTTCAGGTCCAATAGACCTGAATCAGAAAGATTTTTTTTTGCACACTCCTAGTCATCACCCTTAGGGAGCATTAGACAAAGAAACAAAGAAACAAATTTTCTGCTGCTACATTTTCTCCACTCAGGGCATTTTGTTCCAGCTATTCAAAGATGAATTTGAAAATTTAGTATTCTTTCAAAGTGGGCTTGGATATGAAATAGCCTTCCTCAAGAAACACAAACACAATATAAAGGGGAAAAAAATAGATAAATCCTTCAGTTCTGCTTAACTCTGCAGTAAAAGAGTTTCTGAAGTTCTCTTACTATTCTGGTGCAAGGCAATAAAGAACGCAGAAGAGAGTGAAAGAACAGATGCATGGAGATGGGAAATAGGATCATAGGAGCAAAAGGTGACCAAATGCACATAAGTTCTGCCTAAGGCTTTTTTTTGCTCCTGGCACATTCAACTTTTCAGCAACCCTGAGGGCTTGACACTGCCTTTTTTGAAATAACATTAAAGTAGATATTCCCATAAAGTTTGTGCTAGACTGCACAGCATATGTGCAGACATGGAAATAAGATACAGAATTCTGTTGAACACACACTTGAATTAAATTGTGTTAGATTTTATTTGCTGTGAATTAATACTGTGATGACTACAATTTGAGTAGTCTGTAACTACACCTCTAACTATTCCTGTTTTAAGAAGAACAGGATTTTGTAGCTGTTTAACACTAAAAATCTGAGTGTATTTTATTATCCAGTAGATAAACCTACTGCCATTAATCTATGGTTTTCAAAAATGACTGTATCAACCTGATCTTTATTGTGTAGATTGCAGAAATTACACCTTCACAAAGTATGAAAGAAGGTGACCATAACAGGAAAATTTAAGGTTATACAGCTTTGTGCATTAATGAACTTATTTACTATATTTATAGCCCACCTTCCTCACTGAGAAAGTCAATAAAATACAATGAGACATCTAATAATAAATCTACTAGGATTACAGAAATCTGACTGAACATAGCATATTAGACAATGCTACAGAGTGCAGATACAATGCAGAAAATTGCTATTATGTCAATAGAAAATAAGGCAGCAACAACAGGATAATATGTGTAGCAAATAAATAATATGTTCTACACACAGTGGAATACTCCATTGTCCTTTATAAAGTGTTTCCCTGAATCATCCTGTTACAGTATTTACATTGTAGTCCGGTTTCCTCACAGGGACTAATGAGTCAGTACACAGTATAGTCCTATTATTTTACCATAGATACTCCACTATAATCAAATGCATAACTTCTGTTTCATAGTGAAGCCTTCTGGATCAATATCCAGCAAATGTGGGCTCCTAGACTAAACCTGGGTCCACATCTCTATTCCAGAAGGCATACAGAGACAGGGACTGTTGCACATAGCCCTGAGAGTTGCCAGCAACTCACTTTGGCGAACTGGCAGCAGAGACTTGGTCTATGCTGCTGATCCTCAAACAGACCTTAGAAACTAGTTGTTACCAGTTACTACCATGTAGAATTCTGGTCAGTAAAAATAACATTTCCTAAGAATGCCGACTGCTGTCATCTAAAAATTCTGATTCGACATCCCAAGACTTCATTATAGATCCACTAAAATAAATCAGCAATGCCTTGTAAGACAGAGAATGAAAAATCTCAAGTCCTTTTACTAACCGGCTTCCTAAGGAAAAACAGCGAGAGTGCTCCAATTAAGGGCATGTCTCCAAGAAGCGGTTCCATTATAACTCTCATTGTACCATGAATCTAATCAAAAAGAAAAGAAATTGATCAGTCAAACAGTATACAAAACTGGAATTAGGGATACAGCCTAAGAAACAGCAACATACTATTGATTGAACAAATCTGTTAAATATACCTTAGGTAGTCAGATGTGTTGGGTCTGAAGCAGCAGAACAAATTTAGAGTCCAGTGGCAACTTTAAGGCCAACAAAGGTTTATTCAAGCTCATACATACAGACCTTGAATAAACCTTTGTTGGTCATAAAGGTGCCACTGGGACTCTAAATTTGTTCTGTTAATATACCTATATCAGACTTTTACAATTGTGTTAAGTGGGCCAAATCAATTGCTAAAGTTTCACTTCCTGTTTGGGGGGAGAGGTTTCATTTTTGTTATTACAAATTAAACAAAAAAGAATTATATGACATGTCCAAGAGAATTAAAATTTACCTGTATGCTCTTCACACCAGCTCTGCAGAAGTACCTCTTGATTTCCAAGTCAATTTCAGTGTTACCAACAAAACTGAAAAAATACATAGATTTATAGGGACAAGAATTACATTGATAACATTGACAACCGCCAAATAAATAAATAAATATGCCCTAGAATCTGGCCAAACATCGATTGCCAGAGCTTTGTGCATGCACATCTGTAGGGTAACTTCAATAGCAGCACTTCAAGCTAGATTTTAAACTCAATTGAAAAAGAGCTCTGATTTAGCAGGGGAAATGTATTGAAGGGGAAACTGTTGGATCACCCTTGACATATTACCTCCTTGGATCACAATCCTGGCATGTTTTGCAGTGATACTTTTTACCCTAATACACTTTATTTCTCTCCAGTGCTGAACTATACACATTAATTATCTTAGTGTGTTGTTACGAACGCCTGTGCTTGTTTACCAAAGTGCATGCTTCAATCAATCCATTAATCTTTAAGGTGCCATAAGGCTCATTTTGGTTTCGTCACAGCAGACTAACATAGCTGCCCTGCTAGCATTTGTGCTGTGGTGTGTGTGTGTGTGTGTGTGAATTTGTGCTGTGGTGTGTGTGTGTGTGAAATAATACATTTTTCTGCATGCTACTGGAATCACTTATAAAACCTTATAGCACTTTTCTTTATAAATGGTTTTATGTGTATTATATTCATTTGCAACAACAACAGACCTAACAGGTGTCAACAGAAAGCAAGCAGGGAAAGGCTAGCTAGTTGTGTCATACAATTCATTAATGACACTGCTGCCCTTCAGCCCATTTTACTTGGCTTATGTCTTTGCGATACAGCTTACATGAAACATGATCTCATATTGGGACACAAAGTTAAACAGAACACTTTATCCACCAAGCGCATAATGGCTGTGAACTATTTAAGGCTAAATTAATCAGCAGATCCATAACATGAAATATATAAACTAGTTTTAATACCTTTAATACCATGTTATTACCTGATCTGAAGATCCAAAATGATCTGTCTTTTATCCACATTCTCAGTGTACACTTTAACACCATTAATCCTAAGGGGCTGAAGTAACAGGATTTCCATTTTAATAGCTTAATATTTCTACCAAAATTATGCTTAAATGTAAAGCTCAAACTTTACTTAACAGTCAGTTTGACATGAATACAGATTCAGAAACAGCGGCTTACAGAATGTGCTACTCATGCTGAATGTGTCACTACGAATTAATTCCACCCATTCTAAAAGTCAGATTGTCTATTAGCAGTATGTCAGAACACGTCATTTTTGTCCTACAGACCATATATCACAATATTATTCCATTAATTCACTTGGTCTCCTATGGTAAAAACTGTATCCTAACAGCCAGGCAGGGGGGAAAGAAGGTCTGTTTTTCTTTCACCATAAATGCACAAGGAATGATCTGAGGGCTTAAAGATGTTGTTATGGTGTTAAACCAAACAGGGATTCAGCCTGATCAAGTGGAGTCTGTTTACAAGAACTACCGACACTGCCATGAAAGAGCAATAAATGAATAAATAAGCATGCCATGAATACCTAACAGGGACATGTGGACTGGCAGGATGTTCAATGCTTCTGCAGACTTATTTTGCAAGGGGGCAGCAAGAGTAAACCATTCCATATTAAGCAGCTTTTGAGATTCATCAAGAAAAAATTACAAGGTTTCACCCTAGAAATCAAAACCCTAGAACTGAAACTGAACACAGTGGCTTGGATCTTAAGCCTGGTTTCGGGGTCTGCCACTGCAGTGTATTGTGCCTAGAGTAGGGGCCAGCCCATGGTGGTGTGGGCATGGAGAAGGACGACACAGACACACCATACTGGAAAGAATCAGGTCACACCTTAATTGATTACAGGTTCCGCAAGTCTCGGTACAGCAAGGGGGAAATTGGTGCAACTGATAACCCAATGGTTGTCAGTACCTTCCCCAACCTGCCTGTTAGGGTAACCGAGGGCAGAGGGCTGGCAGCAACAGAAACTGCTATTCCTAGACATCACCCTCTTCCTGGGGGTGCAGTCAATGTATCAGCCCTGAGGTCAGCTGTCCTGCACCCCACCCCCAGAGCCCCTTAAGGGGACTCCCTTTTTGGTCATGCAGAGAGCCCATCCTGCACAAACTGCACTATATTCCCCAGCCGATGCCTAAATGCCAGTAGCCACTTGTTACAGTCCTGTTCTTTTTCAAAGTGAAAACAAGAACAAACAGTAAATATATTATTACCTATGGAGAAGGTGAAAAGTATCCTGGGGCCTATCTTTCAAAGTGACTTTCAAAGAACTGAAAGCACCTAACGTAGCAAGAATGGTCTCTCTGCCCAGTCCCACCTACCCACTGTCCATCTTCCCCATACTAAACCTGTAGTACAGATTTGTTTAAAAGATGCAGACAGAAACCATGCCCCAGTTTGGTCACTGCATCCACATTAGCAAGCATGTTGGACGGGTGTTAAAAAGTTTATCCCAATTATTTTTGTCCAAAAGCTTACTGCATAGTCAGTCACTGTTAACCCAAGGACTAATATTTGAACTACAATCTTTGGGGCAGGACACCCACTGCTGTTGGCAACTGAGTCAACACAAATCTGAGTTGAGTAATCAAACAGTATCTGTTGTGAGCAGAATTGCTTTAGAGCTATATGTATGTATGCCCTGAGCAGTGTTTTTGCAAGTAAACTGCAATGTTTGTTCAACGCGCACAGAGACGACAAGCACCGATTTTAAAAGTTTAAACAATCTTGTAATACGAATAGTTTACTTTTCGCAATCTTTTTATTTCTGTTGTTTCATTGCCATAGCAACAGTTCAGTAGTAATCAAGCAACTGATCAACCGCCAGCAACACAGGAAGGGAAAACAGCATACAGAACAGTAGAAAACCTGAGTGCTAAAGCAAAAAAGACAGCCAGTAACTGCATTCTATATAAATAAGTTCAATATTTTCCCATATTGTTCCTATTGATACTGCGAACATGCTCTAAATATTTATCTCAGGATCTGCTACTACTTTTGCTAAATAGCAATAATTGTAAAAAAACAGCAAAAGCAAAAATATATTTTAATAAAAAGTTTAATAAAAAGTCTACACAATTATGGAAATATTTTGTTTCAACCCATCACAAGGACAGGCTTTGCCACAACAGAATCTCCTATCAAGCAGAACTTAAGTTAAAGCAGGTATATTCAAGTTCTATAGCCCCTTAGAGACCAACGAGATTTTCAGGATATAAGCTTTCAAGAGTTAAGGTCCCTTAAAAGTTAAAGCAGATTCTGAAACCTACTTGGTCTCCATAGCCAGCCATGTCAATACTACAGACGTATTTAAACAAATAAAGGGTACTCTGTTCATATAAAGCTCCAAGTGCACCAGGAAGACTATGTACAGTTTTATTCTAGCAGAACCTTACCTGATTGCCTATATCAATTTTTGTGAAACTGAAGGTGCTCAGACGGCTGTTTGCTCCTCTCACTGCTGGTTCTATTGTTTCACGGAAAAGTTTCTCAATAAACTGGCAAATGAAAGGCCACATGTGTTTCACAGTCTGAGAAGAAAAAAAATATGTGTATGCACTGGACCGTGTGCAATATGATCACACAAACAGAACTATTCCATAAGACTTCTTAAAGTGATATACAATCAGTCACTATATCACCTTTCCAGATGGTAGCAATTTCACAAAACTGCTCTTGCCATAACTAATCCCCAGGGCTCCATGTCCTGCTTCTTTCTCTCCTTTTCACCCACCAGATAAACCTACTTTTATCGGGCCCCCTGCCTTTAGCTTTCCCTCCTTTCCCACCTCCCCCTGGCAGTCTCTACCTGACAAATCTATGGCCTAGCGGCATGGTGTTGGCCTCTGGGCCCAGTGGTGCAAGTGCTTAACTCACAAGGACTTGCAGGGGGGACCTCACTTTTCCTGTATCCTCCCTCCCATAGTTTGTTCTTTCCTCCTCCTAGGAACACCCATATTCCCACTTTCCCCTGCTTCCTTCTGTCCTTCCCATTCACCAACCAACCTACAATTTATCTGCCCCCATCTTCAGCTATAGTATGTGTTTACTTCATTTATATCCCATCTTTCTCCACAATGTGGACCCAAGGTAGCTTAAACCGTTCCCATCTTCCCCACCTTCACAAAAACCCTGCAAGGCAGGTTAGGCTGAGAATGTGGACCCAAGGTAGCTTACACCGTTCCCATCTTCCCCACCTGTGGGGAACCCTGCAAGGATGGTTAGGCTGAGAATGTGTGACTGGCCCAAGGTCACCCATGGAGCTTCTATGGCAGAGTGCTGAGTCAGCCTTGGATCTTCCAGATCCTAGGCTGACAGTGTAACCACTGCACAACAATGGTTTTTGTGGGGTGGCTGCTGATTAACAGGAAGAAGCAGTCAGTCCAAGGTAAATCATGCAAATTCTGTGGTATCAGGTCACCTGGTGGTTGTTGCCAGGTCTAGCTTCAACAAGTATTCTCTCAAAGGTCACAACCATCCTGGAAATGCCCCTGCCCTTTACTGACCGAAACCAAGGCTCGAAGGTTGGCAATACTGTTGTGGCTGTCTAGCAACCCCCACAATGGCGACTGACAGGACATTCATTTCTTAAAGCTACAGAAACTACATCTATAATTTGGGGAGTCAACATCCCACTTTTTTAAAAAAATTAGATTTCAGATTTCTCTGTAAACCTGAGGTTTGTAGAAACATCCATATTGTCTGTTCATGGCTCCAACCTGTGGATTTATGTACCCATAGATTTGGCCATGTTGAGAAATATATTTATTGATGGTTACCAAGTTGAGAAGATTGGTAATCTATTCTGTATTCTGCACATTTGTTAATGACCCTTCAAGCCCCACAAAGACACTCTGAGCTTCCACAAGAAAGAGTAGATTGTGTGTAGCAGGTTAAATAAGCTGGCCAAAAGATAGAAGGCTAAATGTAAAATTTATTCTGAAACACGGAGGCATCTTACCTTATTCAACCATTCTGCTCGCTCTGTGTCTGGAAAGTGAACCTAACAAAGAGAAAGTTGCAAACAATTAGTCAATATTTATTTCATATTCAAGGTAATAATGGCAAGTGAACACAAGCCAGTTAAGTTCCAAGATACTCAACTGCTGCAAAAAAAGATTACTTATAAGGCCTAAAAACTTATGACACTGCATGCCCACCCATAAACAAGATATCCTGAGAGCAATTTCTACTATTTAATAACCAATCCTGGGACCACCACCAAGCTAATGTTAAGTATTTAAAACCAGCAGTCATAAATAACTAAGGAGAACAAACTTTTCTGTTCTAGTATGTAATTAACTGGTGAACCCTGAAGACCAAATTCTGTTCTGTTATCTATTCTGTGAAGTCCTGTAAACTCTCAGACTACAAATTTGCATTAAAAGTATTATTAGATAAACAAAGACCAGGCCATCTGAATGCACATAGTTACTGCGAGAAAAGAAAGGGATTATTCAATATGGCATATGTGACTGCAGGGCACTATAAAGCGTAGCAAACACATTCACAACATTATGACTCTACTTATCTTTACCCTCTGGGCAATTCTGAATGAATGACTTTCATATGAGTGTTAGAAAGACATGATGCAAATATCATGTTTTCAAGGAGGCCACATTTGGTAATACTATTTATTACAGAAATGAAAGAGAAGATTAGTCGCCCTTATTGGAAACTGCCAAATCCAAGAAGAATCTTAATTTTTACAATAGTGAAATCTATCTGTGGGAATCAAACACTCCTTATATCAGATTGCAATACAAATAAGGGGTCCAATGGAGAGACATCTTTAACATGCTTAAATTAATATGATCTCTCTTTCTTTCATTTTACATTGCATTATATTCCAGGGGCTTGTCCTTACAGTTTGGTGAAAAAACACTGCATATTAATAAAGATAAAATCCAAACTTCTCATATATAAAACATTCACTGAAAAATGAAGCATACCTTTCCAATGAAATGCCTGCCCAAAGAAAAAAATAGTGGTAGCCTATCTGGCAAAAAATTGGAAGTCATAGCAAATACTGCTACATGTGACAGGAGATCCAAGAGATAAATGGATTAAGGGAAAATATTTTTTTTTCACACAATGAGTCTACCTTTAAAGATGGATGTTTTTTGTTACACAACTGGGCAATGCCGCAACAAACTTGAAAATTGTCCTCAAAATTATCCTACTCTATTTAAAAAAATTCAGGGTTTCGGGGCAGACAAGCCGTGAAGTGATAAGGTGAGAACTCACCTTAGTGTCTGCACCATGGGAGTGGTACAACATTGTACAGTCTGACATACTGTGTTCATTTACAACTTAAGCTTCATGCAGCTACACTTTTCCTTGCTCTATTATCTGCAGTTCTCTTCATCAGCACTGAATATGGGATCAGTCACGGGCAGACTGACCATTTAACTTAAAGAGAAATTCCCTGGTGGGCTGCTTCCCGAAAGGACCAATACTGGCCGGGAGCAAGAAGAGCCAAGGCCCAGCAGCTCTAACAGTGCCTCAGGGACATTTTCTCTCAGGACACATCAGCAGCAAAGATAAACAACTCCTTCCTCTGGCAGTACTGCCAGTGTGTGGGAGGAGGCAACGAGTTAGCCAATGCACTGCGGAGTTCAGTGGCCCTGCAACACTGGCATCTAGCACAGAAGGGGCCACTCAGCGTGCCTTGTTCCAGGCCATTTTAACCTCCCAGCCTTCCTCTGACATCAGCGCTAAACCAACGCTTAAGAATGTGATTGTTACAGATAATGACCGGGAACACACTTTTGAAAAAACAGATATGTTAATTGGGGGTGGGAGAATAGATTAAAGGAGCAAGGGGAAATATAGCTGTATGAAGCCTAAGACACCAGTGAGCTCAACAGGTCAGGCTAGATAGCATCTGTACTGCCCACATGACGCTGGAGTCAAAGCCGCCATCGGGTGGGCAGCCGTGCTGGTCTGCCATAGAAAAGCAAGATTCAAGTCCAGCAACACCGCGAAGACCAACAAGATCCCCAGCCCACAAGCTTTCGAGAGTCAGAACTGACTTTGACAGATACACGTAGGAATGGGGTTAAGAAGTTAAAGTGGCAGCCTGAATTTACATTTCCATGTTTTGTGAATCACAAGTGAAACTGTGGGGGTCTTAACTTTTCTTTTAAAGTTCCAGAAGAAAAGGTATTCAATACATGACAGCCAGAAAGCAGATAGCTAGAAATGGAGCAACCCCCCCCCACACACACACAAGAAATGCACACTGAAATAGTAAGTGCAAAAAAACAATGAGTTAAGCAAAGACTAAAGTCTCCAGGAACTCTCACTCAAGACAGGGAAGAAAATCCTGAAGTAAAGTAAAAAGAAGACAATCAGAAAAGTGAAGATCCTAAAGCCCTTAATATGCTTTCATGTAATTCTGGACACACAAAAACTGGTATCTGACCTTGCCACTTAGCATCACCCTTAGCAGCATTTCTCCCTCTTTGAGACCTTAGGCTCTAAATGGTGTCAGAAGGCTGAATCAGTGTGGTAACAGTCGGTTGAGACCCAGGTTCACAAGAGAGCCAGTGTGGTATAGTGGTTAAGACTGTCAGACTAGTATCTGGGAGATCCAGATTCGAATCCCAACTCTTGCCATGGAAACTCACTGGGTGACCTTGGGCCAGTCACACATTCTCAGCCTAACCTACCTCACAGGGTTGATGTGAGGATAAAATAGAGGAGAGGAGAATGTGAGCCACTTCGGGTCTCCATTGAAGAAGAAGAGGAGAAGATTGGATTTATACCCTGCCCTTCACTCAGAGTCTCAGAGCGGTTTACAAACTCTTCTCCCCTCCCCACAACAGACACCCTGTGAGGTAGGTGGGGCTGAGAGAGCTCTGACAGAAAGTGCTCTTTTCAAGAACAGCTCTGACAGAACTATAGCTTGCCCAAGGTCATCCAGCAGCTGTGAGTGGAGGAGTGGGGAATCAAATCCAGTTCTCCCAGATTAGAGTCCACGCACTTAACCACTACACCAAACTGGTTCATTGGTGAGAAAAGCGGAGTATAAGCCAATTAAACAAAATAATAAAAAAGTATTCTCCCCCCGTGTCCTCTGTATCACATTTGAAAAGGCAGTCATTGCACTAAACTGGTGTTTTCGTATATAGAAGAATAGTTGTGCTGGATCATACCAAGGACTTGTTTAGCTCAGCCAGATGCCTCATGTAGCAGCCCATCACTGAGACAGGCAGAAGATCATGGAGTCGAGGAGATCCCACATAAATGTAGTACAGCCAATATACGAACATTATCCTTTTATATAGAGAAATGGGGGAGACACTCGAGAATCATCCACCACTACAGTAATGGGAACCAGCCCACTAAAAAGTGATGCCTGATCAGGGTCCCTTACCAACTTGTATCAAGAGTCCAGGAGTGGTGCCATATTTTACCTACTGCCTAAAACTGTATAATCTTCACTATGTCGGCAAACAAAGATGGTACTTTGACAGCTCTATTTCCCTACCTCTGAAGCATATTTCATTACCTCTCACCCCTCAAAAGGAAACAGTCATGATTATTTCAGCACATCAGATGATGCCACTGCGTGCAGTTCCCGGCAATGGCCTTGAATTCCCATTTTTAATTAAAAGAATCCAGTTTGCCACACACAAAAAATTGATAAACCTTGATTTTAAAAATATGATCTAGCCCTTCAAGACGGTGCAAATCCAACACTCCTTTCTTTTAAGTATGATTAAGAGACTGGGAGCTAAATGCCAGATCACACTGCTTGTGATTTCTTAACAATGATTTAAAAGGCCACATCAGCACTGGGGATCGCTTTGAATCAGGGTTTGCTAGCCAACTTTGCGAACAATTTTATTTTTTATTAGTGATGCTCATTCAGCACAGCAAAAAATAGTCAGCTGAGCCATGCATTGTTCCTGTAGTAGTAGTTTTTTCAATCTGTTTGCATACAGAATGTTAGTTTATCTCAAACCCAATGCAGCTTCAACTAAAAGGGCTATTTGTACCTGACTGTTTTCATTCTTAATGAGCTTAAGTACAAGAGAACTATCAATAATGTATCCTGGGTGCATTTAAGTACTACAACATGATATTTTATTTATACAGAGTTCAAACACATAGGGCAGTCAAGTCTAATGCAGACATTAAAAAGACTGCTATATTCACACAAATGCTTTCAGAGATTTACGATGTAAAAAAAAATAATTAAAATTTGTCAGTTCCTACCTACCCCCACTTCTAAACAGAAGGCCAGCTTTAACCCTGAACAGAAAACACTGAGAATTTTATTTCAGCATGATGCATCAAACAAGAAGTGGTCTGAGAAGTACACAGAACGAAGCTAAAAATCTTTAACCAAGATTTCAATTATTTTAAAATGATTTTAATGTTGAGCCTGAACTCTCCCTAGAAGCCAAAACGATCAAACTAGGGCTATCGTACCTTGATCCGATTATGGAGAAGACAAGAGTCACTGGAAAAGACAATAATGCAAGGAAAAGCTGAAGGCAGTGGGAAAAGAGGAAGACCCAGCGTGAGATGGATTGGCTCAATAAAGGAAACAAAGGCCCTCAGTTTGCGAAACCCAAACAAGGATGTTAACGCTAGAGCATTCTGGAGGTCATTAATTCATAAGGTCACTGTAAGCCTGAAGCCACCTGATGGCCCTTAACTGATACACAATGATTTTTGGTTACAGATAAAACACCGTCCATCCTATTACCTTCATCTTGATAAACACCAGCTGTGACTTACCGTAGCCCACAATTGCTGCCCGGGCCAGGAGAGAGAGGAGGGGGCAATGGCTGCTTCTGGCCACATAGCCAGGCATCTGGGAGGCAGCTGCCAGAGGCTATCCTAACAGCCGGTCACCCACGTCAGCAGGTGGGCTGGCCTGCTAAGCATGGGCGCTTGAGGTGGGCTCTGACACAGGGGGGCCATGTCACAGCCTGGCAGCAGATTTAAACAGGACCACCGGGAGCACTCAGGGTGTCTTTTTCTCAGCTCTATGTCATTTCACAGACATAGCTTCACAAACAGTCCCCTTAATTCCTTCAACATCATGGCTTTTTCACAAAAACGAGACCAAGACTAAAGTTCTTACAGGAACATTTGCTACAGTGAATGTTTTAACAGTAGCTCCTAAGGGGGTGGGGCTTGTAAAGGGGGTGGGAACTAGAAAGTGCTCAAGGGGCTGCCTAGTAACAGGCCCACTCATTCATGCTCCACCCCTTATGGAGGGAGGACGAGTCCAGTTTCTGCACTACAGCTCCAAAATATTCCAAAGGGCCCCCCCCCGTGCCGACACAGATCCCATGTGTGTGACAGCACAGACCACAAAAGAATCACCCCCTTTTCTATCACAAACCAACCTGTGCAGTAACTTTAGTAAGAGTTAAAGCAAACTATCATGGTAATGACGGGTTTAAAAATAGATGTATATTAACATAACAAGAACATTTTATTAACGTTATATAAGTTATCCTGTTTTAAGAAACAGTTAAATTGCTTTCAACAGCCCTACTCCTTCTTGTTCCACACTCTTCTAAATGCTTCAACTACCATTCCTGCGAAAATCTGCAATGCTAATGTACAACTATCAGCTGTTACATGAGAAATGCAGGCATCCCTTCTGTTTTGGTCATCAGCAGAAGCATATCCTAGAAATCAAGACTCAGCTCATTTTTGCCTCTGTATGTGTTTCCCACTGAAGCACAAGGGGAACAGTCACCGCACAGAAGACAATTCTTACGATTTTTCCCTTCTTGTTCTGCCACTCCTTAGAATTTCTTCTGAGGAAAATAAAAATACAGAGTATGATATTTAAAACCCAAGCTGAGATTTCCTGAGTTTCTGTCTAGCAAGTACCCTTTTAGCTATATGTTACCTGCATACCTGAACCTAACAGTTTCTGAATAACCACCTTGTAATTTCATTAGATTTCATTAGAGTACAAAATTCTGCACTCAACCTATGACTGCCATGCACCTCCGGAAGAGGGTGAATCACCAAAAGCTCACAAATATATCTGCAGGTACACATAGCCGTAGCTTTGCCAAGCGGGTCTGGATCTGGTCAGTAACTGCATAGGAGACCATCTGGGGAACCTGAATATAGCAAGGGTCTGTAAACTTCAATTAGTCCAAAATATGGCAGCCAGACCATGGCCAGAGGTTGGTTACAGGGACTGCACTGCCCCTGTGTTGAAAGGTCTGCACTTGGTTACCCATCTGTTTCCAGGCTCAATACAAAGTGCTGGTTCTATTCACTAGGCTCTTAATTAAGGGGTTGATTATCACTATTTCAGCCTTGGAAACTGGTTTAAGCTCTCTGTGGTCTGTTTTTATGATCTATGTTTTTATGCTGGGCTGGGGCTTTTCAATGCTGGATTTTAATTAATACCTTTCAACGTTTTGTTTTTATTATAATTTATTTTGTAAGCCACCTTGGGCAGGTTCCTGGTGAGGCAGCATAAAAATGTTCTAAATTAATTAATTTCTTCTTGCCAACCAGTGTCCTACATTTGAAGTCTTTGGTTTAAAAAGCCTTTTGGGGGGGAAACACAAATAAAAAGAAGTCCATACCCATTATGTCTTACAAACGACTGCTATGAATTCTTAAGTCCATATCTTAATATTGCTTCTTGCCAAACAGTGTCCTACATTTGAAGGCTTTGGTTTAAAAAGCCTTTTGGGGGGAAAACACAAATAAAAAGAAGTCTATACCCATTATGTCTTACAAACGACTGTTATGAATTCTTAAGTCCATATCTTAATATTTCAGTAATGAATTCAGAATTTTCATATATAAATCTAACTGTTTATCAAATCTGCACAAGTACAATAAGTTGTGTTTTATGTGGGGGACCATTCAGAAGCAGGTAGAGCTAAGCACTCAGTTACACCCTTCACTATTGAGTGCACAACTCCATCTGCTCTTCCAGTAAGAACTTACACCAGGGCTTAGTCACATCAAAGAAAGAGGCACATCTCGTTAAAAAAAAAAACACAATTTATCTTATGATGTAATTACCTGAAATAATGAGATACTGTCTGGAACACCAGACAGGCTCCAATTAACTAATAAGGATCAAATGTATGGTCACAAAGGGCACTAAAGCCAAAAACAGCAACATCTATCCCAAAAAGTAAAAACTGAAGAACCCATTCTTCTAAATACGACTGGAAGAGGAGAAAACAATCACCATTCTCACCTAAAGTATAAACACAGACAATTGAATCCATTTAACCTTGTAGTTATCTCTGAAGGTACTGTAAAAGCCACAAATACCTCCAAAGCGCTCCCCTCTTACTTGACCTGGGGAGGAGGGCTCCTGGAAGAAAGACTAGGAGCATCAGTTCGAGCTCTCTTAATAAATAAACTTCACTAGTCTCGGTACATAATCTGTGTTTGTGTGGGTTAATTAACTCTGTTCTTCCACATCTGATAACTGAAACAGAGCAAAGTAAACAAAAGACCGGGGCTGTACTGATTGCTCACTGTAGTTAATGAGACAACATTTACGATGCTCATGGTACCTTAGAAGGTCTATTTACATTCTGTGTCCCACATTCTTCAAATAGCATATTCACCCAATTGCATACTTACAATTTATGAAATCTGCTACAGCACAAGGGAGGGCTCTCTGTTATTGTACCACAAGGTCCCTTTCAATGCGATCAGAATAGTAATAATGGATTTTACTCAAAGTGTAAGTAGAATTGCCAACAAAACTGGAGAAAAAGCCCTGTCCCTTTAACAGAGGCTTAATATGTAGAAATGAACACTTGAAGCTTTTCTTGGCATGGTGGTAAGTAAGGTGTCCTGGTATATAACATCCCCTTAAGCCTCTATTAAAGGGACAGGCCCCCCCCCCCCCCCCGAAGCAATAAATGTGAGTGGAGCTCTGCTCTCAGAATGGAACTTTCCTGCCTCACCCCTGTACCCTGCTGCACTCCCACCATATCTCAGAATACTTTTCTCAGATGTTCGGGGGAACCTCAGGGACAATGCAGGGCACAATATGGGATTTGCAGTGGAGAATCACACACACACAAAAATCATCCCCCTTCTCTGCCACTGGAATTACCCTTCCTCAAGCACTGGATACAACTCAATATTTTTAAACACAAAACATCAGCAAGAGATGTTGTCTAGAGAGAAACGCAGTACATATTTTATTTCCAGGCAGATGGCAAGATTAGCTTTTGAAAACGCTTAGTCATTAAGCCACATTTCACAATGCATTTATTCTGGACTCAAGCCTGTCTGCTAGAGGTGACACATTCAAATTCGGCATTAATGCAGCAATAGGAACAAGTACAAAAACAGAGAGAAGGCTAGCTAGGTTTGAAAGCAGGTTTATAAACATCAGAATCAGAAGGAACTAATTAGCAATTTATCAGTTCAGCAGACATTAAAAACACCCCAAGGCCTGTTCCAGCAACACAGATAAAACCTGTCTGTACAGCACAGAACTGTCAAGATCAACTCTATCTAAATCTGAACCTGAATACAGAAGTACGCTCTCACACACTCTGGAATATTCAATAGCTGAAACAACATTCTAGTTGCCTGTTAACAACTCTTCCCCCTCTCCTCCCATGCTAGATGGGCCATGGACCCATCAGCTATCTTTTCTAAACAAAAGGTAAGTATTCGTGATATGACAGGACCATAAAAGGGTGGGAACCACGGCCATGAACATCTGCTTAAGCAATAAAGCAAGCACACTACTTCTCTCTTCTTCCCTTCCCAGGATCTCTAAAAAGGAACACAGAAGTAAATTATTAAAGCAAGTAAAGTAAATCAGCAGAAGGAACACTGTTAAGTAAATCAGAATGAACTGCTACAGCTATCAAAGGTTTGAACTGCTAAATAAAATGGATGCTGCTACATAAGATAACCTCCTCTCAATAGCCTGTTTCTACACAAAAGAAGAGTAAGTGGGACTAACGATGAAAAGCACATATTTTGGACTGGTTCCCCCATGTTATGAAGTGAGTACAAATTACTTATAAACAGAGGAAGCTGCTTTTATAGCAAAATATGAATACAGAGCTAAACCAGTACTATCCACTTCAACTGGCAGTGGCCTTCAAGAAGCAAGGCAACGCTCGCCCCTGGCCTTACTGCCCATTATCAACTGGAGTTGCCAGAGGTCGAACTTGGAACCTTCCATGTACAAAAGATATACTCTGAGTTTCAACTATGGCTCCTTACATTTTACCTATCCAAAATACTGTTACAATGAAATAAGGTAACATAAGAATTAACTCATAGATTACAAGATAGTGCAGGATCCAGTTCCTATGGATGTCTCTGTGGTTCATAATCTGCCACCACATTCATCACAGTCTGACAACTAGAATCACTACAGTGTACACTGAAGGAAACCACTGCCATGTTGCAAGCCAACTAATGGTGACTCTGCAAGGTTTACAAGGCAAAATACAAACAGCGATGGTCTACCTCTGTGCAGCAGCCGTGGACTTCCTTGGCAGTCCCCCATCCAAGTACCAATCAGGGCCAACCTTGCTTAGCTTCCAAGAGCTGATAATATTGGGCTAGCCTGGGCCATCCATGTCAGAGCACAGTGTACCTTGCCCCTCTGTAAAACAAGAACGGTCACACGTCTGCAAAATCACATTATTTGTATAATGCATTAAGACCGGTAGCACTACTTTCACAACGTAAGAATAGATTTGAAACTATATAAAAATCTCTTTACAGTCCCACTTCTGGAAAGGGATGGAGCCAACCAGATTTTCTGCTTGATGTTGGCCAGCTCACTCCTTGTTGCAGCCCACATCTTGTGTGGCTTTTGTCTATGTGGTGCTTTGAGGTAGTCAACAAGGGCTTTTCCCTCCCTCCTTCACCAGCAGAGAAGCTGGTAGTTCCAATTCACCACAGTATTGGAAGTAGTAATGGGTGCATTCCAATTTACAAGTATTTTCAGATTAAGAGTTTAATAACTGCAAGATTATGGAAATGTCAGGCTTTAGGACATGAGTTTAGTACTCAGACTAGAGAATTCTTCCTTTCAATTGGTTTATTCTTTTCTGCTAGCTTCGCTTTACATCAGAATGCAGACAAGATGCTGCACCAGTGGCATCTTTCTCCTCCTAGACTTGCAAAAAATTACCAATGAGCATCTAGGAACACTAGACATGTAGTGGAATTATATAAGGACACAGAGTTATTGGTGCATGATTAAAACTATGCTTTCAAGGGGTGTTCAACATATGGTAGAATTTTCTCCAGAACCGTTTTTGTTAAATTATGTTGAATCTTGTCCTCAGAAACATTGGACTCCTATTCTTTATATTATTACTGTTGCAAGAATAGAATTTGTGAAGGTCTAGAAGGAAAAGAAAAGTCTTAACACAAAGAGAATTGATTGAGAAAGTTAAGTCTTTTTATTTACATGTTAAGTTATTTGAAATGTTAAAAAGTAGATATGTATCTTGGATTGGTATAAAGTGGAAGAGTATTATCAGAGAATCAGTTGTTATAAGATGTCCCTTTTGTAGGACCATGAGAATACACTTGCTGTTTTACACATGGCTGAGGAAACAATGTTTTGAGAAAACGGCTAGAACAGTAAAAACAGAAGAGGGGAAATCATGTTTGCTCAGATCTATTTTATCTTTAAAAGATAGTAGGAGGCATTTTTTGTCCAAAAATGCCTACCATCACATCACAAATATAAGACCTAATACTGTAGGTTAAACCAAGTTTACTTTCCCTTTGTCAACATAGACCCTTGTGTCCTGTGAATACGTGCATTAACATTAGACCCCTACATACCCCACTAAAAGGTAAAGGTTTCCCTGCTCGAAAGCCAGTCGAGTCCGACTCTAGGGTTGCGGTGCTCATCTCCGTTTCAAAGCCGAAGAGCCAGCGCTGTCCAAAGACATTTCCGTGGTCATGTGGCCGGCATGCCTAAACAGCCACCGCAGCTCCACACATACCCCAGTACCAAAGCTCAACCCAGTTCTCCTGGCATGGAACATGGTGATGTGTAATCTACTACCAAATTACAGTAACAAATGCGACCTGATCCTACCCTTTTACTCTTTGTCAGACTGCTGACACCACTTTGTTATGAAAATGTTTGATGGATTAATCTTCAGCCTCTCGCATCAGTACAGCATTACCCCACTACCAAAGCTCAACCCAGTTCTCCTGGCATGGAACATGGTGGTGTGTAAGCTACCAAATTACAGTAACAAATGTGACCTGATCCTACCCTTTTACTCTTTGTCAGACTGCTGACACCACTGTGTTATGAAAATGTTTGACAGATTAATCTTCAGCCTTTCGCATCAGTACAGCATCGCTCCCCATTGGCAAAGGCATTCAAATCAATTTTATATGCTGTCCCAAGGAGCTACCTTTGGAGTAAAGATGCTCATGATACCCTGGTTCTCGGCAAATGTGTTTGCCCAACCTGGTATCTATGTCAGAAGTATGGATATGTCTTCCTCATGCATTTGCACTCTTGGCCTTTGCAGGTGGCATGGTGAAGTTTCTTTTTGCTGGCTTGCAGCCTCTCTCTCTCTCTCTCCAGTCTTCTTGCGTTTTCTGCTACACAGGACTTAAGAAGCAGAAACATATTGTTTCCACTGAAGTCTGTTATCTCCTTGTTGCCACACATACTCAAAGGAGACTGCTGCCAGAATGAAGAAGCTTCCATCCTTGAACACTTTATGGACATCAGGCTGTTCCTCTGCAAGACTGGTCACTTGTGCATGGCATGCTGGCAGACACCTTGCCGAATTTGTACGGCTGTGGTCAGAACACCACGGGATCAAAGATCCAGTGGCACAGTGATGCAGTTCCCCCAGTCAGAAGCACTCAGAAGGGAACACACAACATTTTTAAATTATGTCAACGTAGGACATCCTAAACAATGGCATATCCCTTCCCATCATGAAGATACTGTAAGAATTCTGTCCACAGCTTCCTCAACTCAAAGAAGTCTTGCTGTCAGGCTGTCACTGGTGTTTTGGCATAAGTCTGCAATCATGCTGCTCACTTCCTTTTAAAATAAGACTTTCCTTCCCACGCATTTTCATGCGCCCAAGTAATGAACAGTAGTGACCAGTCATAAATTCTTCATATATTCACGGGTGCACTATGAAACGTCTTGTAATCAGAAACTGGGCTGACAGTTATTTCCATGAGAACACCTGTTTCTACAAATTGCCCTTGAGACCAGCACCTTGACAGCACTTTTACTGGACAGGCACTGAAGACAGTATTACACACCTATGTTCCTAGGTCTGAAATCAAGATACTCATAGATATATTCTACTCAGTTCACATAAGAATACCTGAGGGCTCCTGAATCTCTGAGTGTCTGTACATGTATGTACCCGCACTCACTAATTAGACCTGCAAGAAGTTCCTGTTCAGTAGCAAAGCACAGTGGTAACTGCCATGCGGATACACCAAACACTCTGGGCCTTGAAGGAAAGACACATAAGGAGCTTGCTGAGGAGGAGGATTTCTCTACACAAACAGCTGCTACCTCAGTATAATCCCAAGAAGTTGCGAGTAAAGTTTATATTTACTGTGATTCCATGCAAAACTAATTAAGGGCTGCAAGTCTACAGTGCATTTCCCAGTTTGCAAGATGTTAGACCTTGCCAAAAATCACTAATTGCATTAGTCATTGCAGATGGCATGGATTTGGGACCTAGCTCAAGGACTATCAGAGGCAAGTGTGCATTTTTTAAAATATTGTAAACGTTCACAGACTTATGCTATAACATTTCCCAAATTTAGCAAGCATTAACACGTTACAGGAGGAGGAAACTGGGGGACCTATGCTGTTTGAAAAGCATGCAGGTGGAACATACACTGTGCCCTGACACCTCCTGTGCTTAGTTGCAATCAATTTTATCTGTTTTTAAATATTATACATTGCATACATTCAACCACACTTTCCTGCTCAATAGGAAGTGGGGGGAAGGCTCTAAAATGAGTGATTCTTAGCTATTAATCCACTACCACCTACCAACTATGCAGTCAACTGTATCCCAAGCCCAAAATAAAAATTAGAACATAAAAACAGTACTCCAGACACGGCAACTTTATTGACACCAGTACATTTACGGATGGAGGACTTTACGATTTGTTTTGCCCCAAGTGGAAAGAGGCCATTCCTGTTTCATTCCTATTTATTATGTAACACATATTAAGGTCCTCAAGGAGAAATCTTGGTTCTGAAATTTTATTCCCAGGGTGTGGAAATCTGCATAAAACAAGTGTCTTTCACTGGCTGACAGAAGTCTTTGAAAGCAGAGGGGAGGAGATGGGCTACAACTCTAAGATTCCAACTGTTCCCCTAAGGACTTCTAAAATTCCAAGTGTTCCCCCTTGGCAAGGCAAGGCCATATGGCCCCTTTTAAGGATCACGGCACTCAAGATTCTCAGACTTGGTTTTTTTAGTAATGGGAGGGAGATCTTACATAAGAGGTTAACTGAAACAGGACATAAAAGTTAAAGTTTCCAAAACAAATTAATTTATAGAGACATGGAGTAAATTCTTATACCACAGCAGCGGCAAGCTGCAGATGTTCAGGTACATATTTAAGCAATTAGCCAAATGTCATCACTGAAACAAATGGAGGCAGCAAGTTCACCTGCACAGCAAACATGCCCTAGAAGTGGACCATGAAAGATTAATAATGCCGTGTTAGCACAGTGGCACAGATAAACATGTGGCTAGATAAACATGTTTTCAGTCACTTGCTAGAGAAACAAGCAAACAGCCCATCCATTCTAACTCCTAAAATCTAAAGTAGTATATTTCAGTGTGAAGTGTATTACCACAAATTGGAGAAAATAAGCCGTATTACAGTATACTAGCAAGATCATAACAATATCAATTCAGGCTATGGGGCCTTAAAGGATTAACTCCAGTTACAAAGGTGCTGCAGCCTTTCCGGCATTACCACATTTGAGAGTACTATTAGCCATATAATGAGGCATAACAGGAAGGAAGTTTGAATCATGGCATAGACTCAGCCACTCTTAGACTGCTATCACATAAGCATAAGCAGGACATACAATGTTTCCATCATTATTTACTGGAAAAGTACCATGCGGCACTTTGCCCTGGAAAAATCTTATTGCAAATAACGGAGCACAGCTAGCAGCAACAGATCACATATTTTATCCTCTCTCTCAATTGTCTAGCAAACACAGTTTTATTAACCAACATTTGTGAAGGCTTCCAGAAGGCAGCAATTTTGAATAAGCAACAGTTAGAACCGGATATGGAACAACTGATTGGTTCAGCATAGGAAAAGGAGTACGGCAAGGATGTATATTGTCACCTTGCTTATTTAATATATATGCAGAGTACATCATGCGAAATGCTGGCCTGGATGAATCACAAGCGGGAATCTTAAGAGCCTCTTGCTCAGAGTGAAAGAGGAGAGCGCAAAAGAGGGCTTGAAGCTCAACATCAAAAAAACTAAGATCATGGCATCCGGCCCCATCACTCCTTGGCAAATAGAAGGGGAAGTCGTGGAAGTAGTGACAGACTTCACGTTCCTGGGATCCCAGATCACCGCAGACTGTGACAGCAGCCATGAAATTAAAAGACGCCTGCTCCTTGGGAGGAAAGCGATGGCGAACCTCAACAGCATGAAAAAAAGTAGAGACATCACCCTGCCAACAAAAGTCCGCATGGTCAAAGCAATGGTATTCCCAGTAGTCATGTATGGCTGCGAGAGTTGGACCATAAGGAAGGCCGAGCGCCGAAGAATAGATTCTTTTGAACTATGGTGCTGGAGGAGACTCTTGAGAGTCCCTTGGACTGCAAAAAGCCTGATGCTGGGAAAGACTGAAGGTCAAAGCAGACGGGGACGGCAAAGGATGAGATGGTTAGGCAGTGTCATAGATGCAACAAACATGAAATTGAGCAAACTTCAGAGGACGGCGGAAGACCGGAAGGCCTGGCGTGATCTGGTCCATGGGGTCGCGAAGTCGGACTCGACTGTGCGACTGAACAACCAACCAAAGGCATACATTTATTGCATTTCTACTAAGAGTGAAACAGTATTGTTAATGTATGCTTGCAGCAAGGAAACACTCAGTGCTGTATCACGGTCTCACAAGCAAACAAGGTTGGAGTGAGGACACTCATGTTGACAACTGGTTGAAAATATATAAAGGTTATGAAAACAGAACCTTAAAGAGCTATTCCATAAAATACAGTATTACATAATGCAACTTAAAATATACATTTCACACATACTGGCAAACATGTAATTTGGTTACTTTATCATCATGCATAAGAGCTTGCCTTTGAACTAACGGAAATATATCACTAACTTGTGCTGCTATATGATAAGGACAGCCAAATGACAAAGTAATGCTCATCATATGACAGCTATTTTCGGCCAAAGAAACACTGGACTCTTTTTTTAGTAACAAAACTATTCTACATTATTCAACTAAATTAAAGGACAACCACTGCTATAAAACAGAACCTTATTTCTAGAAACACTTGCAAATTCCACTAATTTCAGTGCAGTGATATTCAAACAGACATGCTTAGTTTCATAGACAAAGGATACAAAGAAAACAGAATTAACTAAGGTTTAGCATGTCCGTAAAGTGATAACTGGCCACCTATTATTTGAAGATGGTTAAAAATTCTACGAAGTCAACAATACCTCTGTGTACATGACAGCTTACTTTTTTGTTCAGTTATGGCGTTATCTGTTGCCAAGAATAAGGGCTGCTTGTTAACTAAGCCCAGTAATAGTCAGTCGTAGAGCTACAATGCAATCCTAAACAGAGTTATAACCTTCTAAATTCATTGACTTCAATGGGTTTACAAGGGTGTAACCCTCTTAGGGATTATCCTGTTAATCAATATTTGATTGGTCAATTGACTAAGAATTTTTTGAGCAGGCAAATACCAAACTACAAAGCCCTGGAAAAATCTAACTCACTGGTGAGAGGTTTACAGCCGCATCAGCAGTCAATTGAAAAAAGTTATTGCACTGACTCATTGCAGGGGAATGCCACTCTAAGAGGCTCTTCCAGAAGTTTTTATAAACACACAAGTTCTGAAAGATAAATGTGTATTTTTTTAAATAAGAAGAGTTTGAGCAACCCCCAACAGTCAAATTTGACAGGACACATTTTACTTCCAAGCAATGCGTTTATGATCAAGGTAAAAATACCACCAAAACTAGCAGCCCTTAATTTTATACCACTTGTTTAGGATCAATTACCTTAATTATCTTTCCAGGTCAGTCTGGATGAGCAACAGAAAGGCACTGTCTCCTGAAAATTTTGGCCAATATTTACAAGCAGGGCTATTTTTGGGCAGGAACGCACAGGAACGGAGTTCCGGCTGGCTCCCAAGTTGGCCACGCCCCGCAGGAACTCATTCGCATAATAGGCCACACCTAACAGCAGAAACTCATTAGGATTGGCTACATTAGGGGTGTGTGGCCTAACATGCAAAGGAGTCCCTGCTACAAAAAAAGGCCCTGGGTTTTGACAACAAACAAGGTAAACAGAATAACAAGCAAAAGGTGGGTGTGGCTGGATAACTACACTTCTGGTAACATGTGGGTGCGGCCTAATGTGCTAATGAGCGGTGCTGGCAGGGGTGTGGCCCAATATGCTAATGAGGTACTGCTGTTGGGTGTGGCCTATTATGCTAATAAGTTCCTGCTGGGCTTTTTCTACAAAAAGAGCCTTGAGGGCATAGAAATTTCCATCATTGGTTCCTTTCACTATCCAAGATGATTTACACTGCCAACCACAACACACAGCTGAGGTATTTCAAGGGATTATGCTACTGAGAAGAACAGCATTATATATTAAAACCAAATATCCCTGCCCTACCAGTTCAATTTATTCCTGTTCCATTTTTGTTGAAGACAAGCTTGAATAACCATAAAACAAAGTTTTGAAAAAAAATAAATTTCAAAATCTCCAGAACACTCAGACTGAGAGCACAATCAACTTATATTTTAAAAACCTACTATACAACACATACTATGGCCTTCCCTTGCTGATCACATGGAGAAGCAAAGAGCTGTGCAGACCTCTGATTACTACAAAACTTATTCAGCTACCCTTTTAGCTTCTGAAATTTCATCAGGCACTGCCCATACCTCTCAAACTACAGAACACGTCTACAAGAAAGTCTTAATTTGTACTGAAATATTGAAAATGTTGCCCCCACTCTAATAGCAACACCAACAAAGTGATGCTTTAGTATTATCCTCTTGTTATTCTCCCAAGCTGACTATGAACCAGAACTAGATTTCTATATGCTACAGCAAGTGAGGAAGAAGGGCGAGACAATGCAGTGCTACAACACTAGGACAAATAACAACATTATGGCAGGAGGAGAAACCATTCCAGTTCCAATGGTCCTGCCATGCTGTATTCACCCATTTCTTCCCTCAACAACTGTAGCAGCAGGACTTGAGCTCTTCTGCATAGCAGGAAGGGCTCTTTTTGTAACAGGAACTCCTCTGCATATTAGACGACACACCCCTAATGTAGCCAATTCTCTTGGATTGGCTATATTAGGGGTGTGTCGCCTAATATGCAAAGGAAGTCCTGCTACAAAAAGAGCCCGAACTGAAAATCCCACCAATTTCTACTTACAGGGGATCAGACATACATCACTACATAGAAGTAGTTAAGTACTTGGACTCAGGATATTCAAACACAGCTACTTTCTTAGGAAGAAAATGGGATACCTGGACTTGCCTATACCAGCTACTCATGAAGGAGTAAAACAAATACAGCAACCATGCACAAAGGCTATTAAATATACCCAAAGAAAGTTTATTTTAAGATGTATCTTAATTGGATTTCAGAAACTGTCTGACATGTCAAAAGGCAGCAGTTTTCAGATTGTTACTTCCTGTACAGACAGCCTGCTACGGTCCATAAAGTTTATGATAAAAGGACTATTTCCAAGATCCTTTGATGCTTGTTCAATTTTCATTTTGGTTTTCACAATAGAGCAATAAATCTGCAGTGTGGCCTGTTAAGCAAATGATATCTTATAATAGCATGCATGTCTCTGAACAGTTGCTGTTCGCTTCCTTGTTGTAGCATTATTATAAAGCACAAGTGGAGACCCGCAAGAAACTTGCAGGATGGTTATCCTATTCCTCACGCCTTTGCTTCCTCCTGTCTCCCCCTACCTCTCTCACACTCTTTCTCCCTTCTGCCCCCCCTTCTTTCTCTCTCTCCTCCATGTATGGTTTGGAGGGTGAAGTCTATGGCATTATACTGGTCTGTAGTTTCTCCCCTCCTCAAATCCCACCCTCCCCAGGCTCCATCCCTCAAATGTCCAGGAGTTTGCCAACCTGGAATTGGCAACACAATTTCCTTCCCACCCAACAGCCAACCTACCTTTATCTGCCTCTCTGTCTTCAACTTTCCATCTCCACACTCCTCCCCCACAGCCTCTACCTAGGAAAGTTACAGTCTTTCTCCACAATGGGGACCAAAGCTGCTTACATTATTCTCTCCTCCTTTTTATCTGCACAACAACCCTGTGAGGTTGGCTAGGCTGAAAGTATGTGACTGGTCCAAAATCACACAGTCAGCTTCCACTGCAAGATGGGGATCTGAACCTGGGTCTCGCAGACCCTACTCTGAAGCTCTGTTACATCACACTGGCTTTCATAGGGTGGCTGCTGATGAACCGTAGCAAGCAGCTGGGCCTACTTGAATCATGCAAATCAGGTGGTATCAAGTCACCCAGAGGATGCTGCGTAGGGATGCCAGCCTCCAGGTGGGACCTGGGGATGCCTGGAATTACTGCTCATCTCCAGACTACAGAGATAACTTCCCATGGAGAAAATGGATGCTTTGGAAGGTGGACTCTGTGACATTGTACCCCACTGAGGTCCCTGTCCTCCCCAGGCTCCACCCGCAAAAGTTTCCCAGCCTGGACCTGGCAACCTTATCCACAATCCCGTCGGTGGCCAGGGGGGGACCTGGGGACCCTAAACTGCTGCCAGGGCTAGGGTTGCCAGCCTCTAAGTGGGGCCTGGAGGACCACCACCACCCCAGAACTGCAACTGAACTCAAGACAGCAGAGATCTGTCTTCCTGGAGGAAATGGCTGCTTTTGAGGGTGGACTCTGTGGCATTAGACCCAGCTGAGGCCTCTCCCTTCCCCAAACCCAGCCCTCGACAAAATCTCAAGAAATCCCCCAGCCTGGCACTGGCAACTCTTGTGAGGCCTGGCCCCACGGCTCCCTTCCTCCCTCCCTCTTTGAAAGGCCAAAAGAGGCCAGGAAAGGGCCCTTCCCCCACCCTTTGACTCACAGAGCCAGTTAGACGCTCCCCCCCAGCCCTGAACGTTCTAATCTCTCTCTCACCGTTGATGCCTGGAGTTAGATCCCTGCAGAGGCCATTTCAAAAGGTATTGGGGGGAATTCAGCCGTCCCTGAAGGGATTTTTTTACTTCTTGGATTTTTCTGCAGACACAGGAACTATACTGACTATGTAGGAAAAGCTGTTGGGGCAGAGTGAGCTTCCTGTTAGTGGAAATAAGTATCTGCACACGGCGCCCTCTGTTGGAAATTAGAATATAAGATATTGATTCTTGGCCTTGGCACAACACAAGCCACAGATGCTGCTACTACACGCCAGTGCAACTATTTGCCACTGGACTACAAGCTCTGGAAATGCCAATGTCACTTCTTTCATATACACTTTTGATTGACACTACAGCTTCAATGATCTGCACTTCTACTATTCATGTCCAGGAAAAAAATGTTGTACTCAACATTCCCTGGCTCACGGCCCTACCTTGCTCTAACCACAGATCTAACTCACGGTAGCCTATCACCTCATGAACAAAGATTTATATCCACTACAGGAGTTTTACATAGTGGGGATTCTATTGCATTTGCTACTTTTGCCATGAAAAGGTACTGCTTAAACTCCCTATGACGTACAAAATAGATGTTTAATTCTTTACCAAAAAAATGGCACTCCAGGTTTATGGAGGTGCACTACATATCTGCCCTGTACTTCAACTAATGTTCCTCTTCAGTTAACGTTTCCCACAACCTACACATTTTTCGTATATTAAGCACAGGAACATTGCATCTTCACCTTTCTCTAAGTGGCACAATTGCATTTTTATTTTAGAGCTATCAAGCAGGGTGGTGTAGGTCCAAGCCTATCCACTGAGCTGCATAACTGAGCATGGATTTGAACTAGAATACCACCCAGTAATTATGTATGGAAAAGGTTATCTAAGCAAAAACTAAATCAATCTCAAGGTGGGTATGGAAGTCCCTTTTAATACAGATATGCCAAATCTTCATTTAATATCATTAAAACTTCAGGGCACAAGATATAGTAATCCCCAGGCAACTACAAATCATATGGGAACACTACACTATCATGCAGCCAAACAAGTTAATCAAATGTCATTAAGTGCGAACAAACTAAAGCTAACGGAAGTTCTCTCACTTTCAACTGACATGTGGAGGGAACACACCCAGTGCTTTATTTTGCCATACCACACTATAGCAGTTTCCTGCATTTGAAATGCTTTATAACAAGACAACACAAATCCAGTTGCCTGAGCAACACAGAGATGCATTTACCACACTGCCATGCTGAAGGGGGGGGGGGCAATGAAACTGCTGCAGTGCAGAATGGCCAAAGAATAGCATCAGCTCAGGTGCCTCAGAAATGGGACAACTCCACACACATGTTCACACCCTTTTCCTGTATTACCAGAAGCTGCTAAGAAGAGAGGCCCCTGTTGAGAGGTTGCAAAAATGTTCACGAAAATTGGGACCACTGCAGCTCCACTTTCCCTTTAATTGCTTTACAAAGACTCTTGAATCAATATAGTTCTTTAGAAGAAGAAAAAGCTTTCACCATTCAGGAATTAAACCTTAAAAAGTATAATTTCACTCTATTATAAGGAAGAGCACAAAAACATGCTCATTCCCAGTTGATCTTACACTTTCACAGTGGTTTGATTCTGTTACATAGTCATGAATTTACGATTTTCCATGTTGCTAGCAACACAACTTGCTTTATTCAGAAATATTATTATTATTAATATTAATAATAATAATAATAGTGTTACTTATTAGTAATACTGAGAAAAGATGCAGAAAACAAGATGTTTTATTATTTATTTAATTTATACCCTGGATTTCTCCTAAATGGAGACCCAAAGAGGTTTACGTGGTTCTCCTCTCCTCTATTTTATCTTCACAACAATCCTGTGAGGTAAGTTAGGCTGAGAGTGTGTGTGACTGGGCCCAAGGTCACATAAGAACATAGGAGAAGCCAATGTTGGATCAGGCCAATGGCCCATCCAGTCCAACACTCTGTCACACAGTGGCCAAAAATGCTAGGTGCCATCAGGAGGTCCAGCAGTGGGGCCATGACTCTAGAAGCCCTCCCAATGTTGCCCCCCACCCAAGCACCAAGAATACAGTGCATCACTTGCCCCAGACTGAGAGTTCCTATCTATACCTTGTGGGTAATAGCCACTGATGGACCTCTGCTCCATATGTTTATCCAATTCAATTGTCACCCAACAAGCTTCCATGGAAAAGTGGGGATTCCAACTCAGGTCTCTATATTATAACTCTATTATAAGGGAAAAAGAAGGAGCCACCTAACTTTTGGAGATGGAGTCTAAGCTTCTTGCCACCTCTGACAAAAAAATGTGCTTCAACTTACAATGCACATGGATTTTGTTCATTACCCAACAGTACTTTCCATAGCCTAGATCCACTGCACCCAGTGTTCCTAACCAAACATTTGCATTTATACAACTACCCTTCCTGCTGTTACATGTGTGATTATCCGAATATAAAATTCAAAGGTATGGGCCTAGACATGCTCCTCAATACTGACCACATACACCAGTGTACAAACAAATCCTGCTATTCTTCTAATTCATAAATATTACAGTTTTCTTCCAGTTTCTCATCCATCACCTTATAATAAGCCATACTCCAAAACACACAGCAGCTCGCAGAAACCAATCCGCACTTTGCTCTCACAACAGCTTCTTCCAAACAGTTTTCAGAAAGGTGATTTTTCTGGCTCCCTCTGATACACTTTATAAGATACACTTCTTGCATAATTAAGGACAGACCTGACTTTGGAATGGATCATATTAAAGCTGTACTGACAACAAGCAGCCTGTATTAAAAACCTATCTCATCTTCTTAATAGAAACTGTAGTGAAGCCTGAAGCTTTGCTTGCACATTAAGTTCCTAGTGTGCATTCAGCAGACACACCCACGAATTACTGTTTTGTGCTTCATGGAGTTACTAACAAGATGGAGCATTAGAAGACATTTGGGCCACAAGTCCAATTATGGAAGGCAGACCAGATGTTCATCAGAATGTGCAGAAATCCAGCCTAAGAGGACAGGTTAACAGTTTAAGAATAAGACAGGTAGCAACTGAAGGGCAGGTATGTACTGATAACTGCAATGCTCTGAAGAGTAAAAAAGGTAAAGGTAAAGGTTCCCTTGCTCGAAAGCCAGTCGAATCCGACTCTAGGGTTGCGGTGCTCATCTCCGTTTCAAAGCCGAAGAGCCAGCGCTGTCCGAAGACATTTCCGTGGTCATGTGGCCAGCATGACTAAACACCAAGGCACACGGAACGCTGTTACCTTCCCACTGAAGTGGTACCTATTTATCTACTTGCAATTTCTTGCTTTCGAACTGCTAGGTTGGCAGGAGCTGGAACTAGAGACGGGAGCTACTTACAAACCTCCCCCCACCCAAGTAAAACAGACAGAATACTTATAAGGTATATACATAATAGGAGAAATTCCCGACAGGCAAATTTTGAGGATTCACAGATACAAATCAGTCCCTTCAGGGTACAGGGGAGAAAAGTAGAGTGAGTAGGACTGCTACCTCAGATATGAATTTTATAACACTAACAACACCTCAGGGAAACAGTTCTCAGAACATTATCTTAAAAGGCAAGTACTACAAACGAAGGGTCAAGCTGGGCTTTGGGGAAGTTAGATAAAGGACTGTCATTCTCAGAAACATGCACAGGAGAAAGACTGGGTAGCAAATTTCTAAACTGAAGCTTAAATAATACAGGCTTCAACCGGCCAGATTCTCAGGTCAGTGTTGACAGTCAGCATGCAGTCAAAGAACTGAGTTCCCTCCCCAGATTACAGGCAACACAGAGATCTCTTTTCTGGTATGAAGTGGGTGAAACACTGATATAACTGGAACTCACTCTTAGAGTCAATTTAGGATTATATGCCCAAACCAGTCCTCCCTCAGACTGGGCAGAAATGGCCTGCAACAAGACCACAGCAGCCAGGCAAGTACCAGGAAAAAAGGTGGAAAGGCGCTTCAGCTCAAGGAGGGGGCAAGTTCCCGGCAGATTCATTGGACTTAGGAGCTGAACGCTAGCATGCCTTTTGAATGCCAGAGGGCAGCCCCAAAAACCTCTGAAGGAAAGCTAGGAGCCGCAAGCAGGCTCAGGGGTCAGATGGATGCCAACCCACTGGTATGTGCTTCACAAACTGGCCACTAGTCCACCAAGACTTCTGCTAAAATTTATATTTAAAAAAAAACCCAGCTCAGGTCTCCTAGCTAAAACACTCCAGTGGTGCCCTGAAGCCTAACAACATTCATTCCAGCATAAACTGTTCATGTTTCCTGTGAGCTATCTAGAGAGGATGCTTCAGCCTCTACAGGCGTGTCCCCCCCAAGCTCCTCTACTGTCGGAAATTAAGCACGAGTCCCCGGGGGGACAGAGAAAGCAGCGCCAGATCCGGGAGTTCTACTTGCACGCACGCGCTACCTGCACGCAACTTGCGAAGGGAGAACGCGCGTATTGGGTGGGGGGAGAAGGTGGAGTAGGAGTAGCAGGAGGACAGCCCGGGTGGGGCTGATGCCAGGCAGACAGCCACTCGCTCGCTCACTCACCCACGCGGGCAGGTCGCCGGAGGAGACGGCCAGCCGCACGGCCCGCTCCTCGTCCTGCAGGAAGGCGAAGGCCCGGTCGAGGCGGGAGTTCTTTCCGCCCCGGTGCCTCTGCACCCAGAAGAGGCACACCAAGGCGACGAGGACCCAGCTGAAGCTCAGCCCCAGGTAGCCCAGCACGTACACGGGGAAAACGAGCGCGAAGCTCCGCGCGAACTGCGACGCCAGCCCGGCCAGGTCGACGCTCAGCAACGACGGGGGCGGCTCCGGCTCGGAATCCCCCCCGGCGGGGCCGGAGCTCGGCCCGGGTCCAGGGGGCGGCGGCGGCGGAGGGGCCCCGAGGAGGGCGGGCGAGGAGGCAGGGCGCGGGCGGGCTCGGCGGAGGCGACTCTCCGCATCTCCCCCTCGCGCGCGCGCTCCCGCCTGTCAGGCGCTGACTGACAACAACCGCCCGTTTCCGGGTTCGGAGCAGCCCGCCCGCTTCGAGCCGAACCATTCTCGTGGCGGGGGGAGGGGTTGACATTGAGACAAACCAAGTGGTTGAGGCGGGGGGAAGCTCACTAGCTCACCCGCTCCCCAGTCTTTTGGGAGACGCCAGCCAGCCACCCCTCTCTGCCTCCTGTGGCCGCAGGTCGCGTAATCACAGCTCCCTCCCTGCTAGGAGCGGCGTCGCCTTGGGTTTTTTCCTCCCCCCTTTTTGCTGCTGATTCCATCGCAGTGTAATCCCCACGCTGTTCCTCCAGTTGCTTGGACATCATAAACGCTTAAAAAGGGAGAGAGACGTCAATATTTACTGAAAATATGCAGAAGGAGGCTAATTCCGGAGGGGCAGAGGCGTGCTGCAGGAAGAAAAGAAACAGGAGTTTTGTTGCACCTTGAAAGACCAAACACATTTATTCGAGCATAAACTTTCCTTAGATGCTCACTGGGTCAGGTGCATGAAGTGTGCATCCATTAGGCAGATATATTTGTATTTAAAGCTACGGACGACAGAGTGGCGGGAGATGTTACAAAGGTCTGTTTAAAACAACATCCAAGCCAAAGAGTAACCAATAGTCTCAGATCTTGAACTGTGTTTGAAAACAGCCTCTCTGAGCAACTTTCCCTCAAAAAATCCTGCTGTAGCTTTATGCGTTCCTGCCTAAGGATGTACACTTCATGTATCTGATGAAGTCAGCTCTGACTCACAAACCTTATGCTGAAATTATTTTATATAATGTGGTTTTACTTATTTAAATGCTGTATTTTAACATATATATTTATACACACACACACACCTGTAATCCACCCTGAGCCTGCCCAGGAGGGCGGGATACAAATTAAATAAATAAAGGCTGCGGTCACACGGAGCATTAGCCACGCTACTGAGAAGGATGATAGGCAGATTTTCCGGGCACGATCACACCGCAACATCTGGGAAGCGTAGGGCTCCCATGGCGAACCCGAGGCTTCCCGCCGAAGATGCGGAGTTAAAAACGAGTACCTCCGAGGTACTAGTTTCCGGAAACCGCGGGGCAAGGGCTGGCGTCTGATCGCGTTTCCAGTGGTAGTCCGTGGCATCCGGTGCCCGCCCATGTCCCATCACAAACAGGTGTTTTTTTCTCCAAGTCTCCACAGGATGCGTACAAGCACCCAACGGCGCATGCGCATGAAGAGGAAAGCGGAAGTTCCGTGGCCGTTGGTGAGATCACGCCGCGCCGCTTCTTTGCCGCGCCGCAGGATTGTCGTGTGATTGCCACCTCGCCCCTACCCACGGGACCTCGATGGGACCTGTGATTGGGCGGCCGTGCGTTATTTTGCTCTGGGCCAAACTGCCACGCTCCCCCCCCCCGCATTTTACAGCCCGTGTGACCGGGACCAAATGCATGTAAACTGAGGAGGAAAAGCCTGCCACCATGACCCCACTCTTTTTAATGTTAAGTGCACCACAGTAATCTTTAATTCAGAAAAAGAGAACAAGCCTTATTGGAAGTGATTGTTTAAAATACTATAATGTGTTTTCTATGTGCTCAACACTTTTTTCCCCAAACAATTTTTATTCTTTTTCAAAAGGAATACAGAATTAAACATTATAATTTTTATTCTTTTTCAAAAGGAATACAGAATTCAACATTATAATACACACATATAGGTTGCTTCACTTAGAGAAGGAAAAAAAGAATACTATAAGATTTCTATCTCATAACAACTTACATTCTTTCGGAATACAAAATACAGAGTTATAAACTTATAACTTGTCAACTGTAAATAATTATTTTATATCTAGCTTTATTGATGCTTTCCCAATTAAAGTTATCAAAGGTTATTTTTTCTATCATGGGGAACCATTTTCCTAAGGGATTATATATTTCGCATTCATTCTGGTCATTTGAGTTATATATAGATATCGTTTCAAGCATGAAAAAGTCCCATATCTTGTGAAACCAAAATTCTCTGCTAGGAAAATGATTGTCTTTCCAGAATTTGGCTATAATAACCTTGGCAGCTGTTATTAATATGTTGATCAATTGTTTTCTAGTATTAGGTATATCATCATCTGGCCAGAGATTTAAAAGCAACAATTTTGGATCTAGTGGGATCAAATAACCGGTAAGTGTCTGAATCACATTTCATCTTCCCCATCAGAGTATCTATTTATATTTTTGCCATCAAGTCACAGATTTATGGCAACCCCAAAGAGTTTTCAAGGCAAGAGACATTCAGAGGTAGTTTGCCATTGCCTGCCTCTGCATAGAGACCCTAGATTTCCTTGATGGTCTCCCATCCAAATACTAACTATGGCCAGCCCTGCTTAGCTTCGGATGTGGTCGAGCTCACCTGGGCTATGGAGATTGGGGGGCCCATCATAGCATAGAAACTCTTTCCATGTTAGAGCTAGAGGAAAAAAGATTAGGGCCTAAATTTCGGATGTGATAAACTGGTGTCCAGACTGTACATCAGCCTGCAGATGACAGTTGACTGACTGAATGTTCTTCCTCCATACAAAATAATCACTTATTAAGAAAAAAAAACTTGATGTCATGAAAAGAGATTTTAACCTAGTTTCCCCAATGACATCTAGTCTCCTACGGATGGACTTATTATGCATTTGTGTTGGAGTCTTCAGTCATTTGGACCTTTACCTACAGTTTGAAGTGGTACAGTAAGGAACAACCTTACCCTGAGAACTAGACCTGTGAATATACAATTCATCCCCCCCCAAAAAAGGCAATGCTGTTATGGCACCTGAACCCACATTTCCATCTTCTAAAGACGGTTTGTTGAACTCTCCATATTTTTAATTAGTCTTAGTCATGTTTCATAGCCTTGAAGCAAGATAAGCAGAAACACTGAAATACTCCCAAATACCCGAAACACCTTTTGAATATAGCAATGCCTAGATGGTACCATTAAAAATTGCCAGGCAAAAGCTGGATGTGTAGAAAAGCAATCCTTGTTCTTGATCTTTGTAATCTGAAACAGCAAAGTTAGTGTAGGAGGTTGTATTTTATGGTGTGTGCTGGATTTATATGACAGCAAAAGCCAATAAATAAATTGGGTACTATTTGTGAAGGGCAGTCGAGCATTTGGTCCATCTGTCCACACCTCCGTTTGGAACAAACCCCTCAGTTTAGCACCTGTACTAACCTGAGCACTGAAAGCAGCTGAAAATGAGAAAAGTTACACATTTTCAAAGGCAACCATACTAGAACAATTTTATCGGGATTAAATACTTTGGTGCTACTGTACCAGAGAGGCTCACGGTGTCGTCATAAGCAGTGTCCCATCCTCCTAAAGACCATTGACTGCAATGGATTTAGAAGGACATAACTCTGCTCAGGATGGCATTCTAGCGGTTAATTCCTAACCAGAGTTACACTTTTCTATGCCCATTGACTTCAGTGGTCTTAAAAGGCTGTTAACTCTGATTAAGATGGCAATGTAAGAGAACAAGCAGTATCCCGAGTTCCTGTGCCACCGCTGCCATTTCCTCAGCAGACAGCCTATGGCAAGCTGCAGTCTCCATCTGAAGATACAATGGGAGCACACAAAGAATTTGTGGACAGGGGCAGCAATTTGGCAAAAAAACAACAACCCATAACCCAACCCATCACCCCCTATTAACTCCCTTAAACATTCTATGCTCTCTTAGAACCTTGAAAGGCTGCTTTGGTGTAGTGGTTAAGTGTGCAGACTCTAATCTGGGAGAACCAGGTTTGATTCCCCATTTCTCCACTTGCAGCTGCTGGATGACCTTGGGTCAGTCACAAGTTCTTTCAGAGCTGTTCTCTCAAGAGCAGTTCTCTCAGAGCTCTCTCAGCTCAGGGAGGGGAAGGGAAAGGAGGTTGTAAGCCGCTCTGAGACTCCTTCGGGTAGTGAAGGGCGGGGTATAAATCCAATGTCTTCTCTTCTTCTTTAATCCCCCCACCCTTTTTCATTTATCTGATGGCAGCTGTTAACAACAGTGGGTCATCAGACCAGCTTCCCCCCCTTTTGATTAATTTACAAAGTCATATTTTTCTGCATACCTAGAGAATCCTGCCTCACAATATGTATAGACCAACATCTGAAGGTGTCTTGGTTTTACTGCTTTTATAGTTGACATGGTTGCCAGCCACTTTACTGTTATTTATAGTGACAAACATGACCTAATATTTATTGTTAGAACTACTGAGAGATGCCTTCAACCAAGTGGGTCTACAAAAACTTACGGACAAGAATAAAACTTTTTGAGTCACCTTTAAGGCCAACAAAGGTTTAATCAAGGTATGAGCTTTCATATGCTTGCACACTTCCTCAGATACATTGAAATGGAAGTTAACAGTTCATATATATAGACAGTTGCCTCTACATAGGTGAACAGCAGATTAGCATACAATAACCAACCCAGGCTGCCCACCAGGTGACACGAGACTCATATATATTTTTGAGATAACATATGGAACCTGTTTCAAACTCTGTAAGGCAGGGGACAGCAACCTTTTATAACAAGAGATAGACAATGCCAAAATTCACAGAAAGAGATCAACAAATAGGCAGTTTCAGTATTTGCATAATAGATATGATTCATAATCCATAAGGTTTCTGTAGCTCAAACTGGTAATAGATATGATTTATAGTCCATAAAGTTTCTGTAGCTCAAACACTGGTTGTTATGAGGGCTTTAATAGAAAGTGGCACACAAGAGGGTCTCACAACAAGTAATCTGTGCAGTAGCACCCTACAGGATTGTTTTAGTTGTTGTTGTTCAGTTGCACAGTCGAGTCCGACTCTTCGCGACCCCATGGACCAGCTCCCGCCAGGCCCTCCTGTCTTCCACCGTCCTCTGGAGATTGCTCAGTTTCATGTTCGTTGCATCAATGACACTGTCTAACCATCTCATCCTTTGCCGTCCCCGTCTTCTTTGATCTTCAATCAAAGGCAGAGGGCGGTGGCGACACAGTTGCAAGGCTTTCTGGATGACGCTTCTATCCTGGATCCATTTCAGTCCGGCTTTCGCCCTGGTCATGGGACGGAGACGGTGCTGGTTGCCCTTACTGACGACCTCCGGAGGCATCTGGATCGAGGCGGTGTGGCGGCACTGGTGCTGTTGGATCTGTCGGCCGCGTTCGATACGGTCGACCACCAGTTGCTGACCCACCGCCTCGCCGACGTGGGGATTCAGGGGCTCGCCCTTCAATGGCTTGCCT
>NW_015161436.1:488813-507015 GCF_001447785.1 Gekko japonicus
TTTTTTGATGTTGAGCTTCAAGCCCACTTTTGCGCTCTCCTCTTTTACTCTGAGCAAGAGGCTCTTCAGGTCCTCTTCACTTTCTGCCATTAGAGTGGTATCGTCTGCATATCTGAGGTTGTTGCTCTTTTCCCCAGCAATCTTAATTCCCGCTTGTGATTCATCCAGGCCAGCATTTCGCATGATGTACTCTGCATATACTATATTAAATAAGCAAGGTGACAATATACATCCTTGTCGTACGCCTTTTCCTATGCTTTAGTACAGTGATGGTGAACCTTTTAGAGACCAAGTGCCCAAACTGTGACCCAAAACCCACTTATTTATCGCAAAGTGCCAACACGGCAATTTAACCTGAATGCTGACGTTTTACTTTAGAAAAAAACAATTCATACATTAACTTAAGATAATACAAACAAAGTAAGGAAAGCAATCCCAAATGCTTTCACTTACTTAAAATTATTTGGCAGAGAATTCGACACTTTAATGATGGTCTGGGCCTGGCTGGGGTGATGGCACGCGTGCCCACAGAGAGGGCTCTGAGTGCCACCTCTGGCACCCGTGCCATACGTTCGCCACCACTGCTTTAGTATGTTTTAGTAGACTGGTATAAATTCATGCATGGTTTGCACCTGGATTACTAACAACTGTTCTTTTCATCGTTTCCCTTTCTGAAAAGCATCCCTAAGAAGCTCTTTAGACCCACATAATTCTTTGCCTGCCGCTCCCTTCTGCTTCAATATGTCTCAACTTAAAGATTTCACTTTCTTTTTGAAAGAGCTATATTTGGTTCTGCACTGAGCCACGTTCAGCTCTGGAGCCACAGGCTGCAACCCGCTGCTTGATAGGATTACATTAACGTTAGGTATTATTTATAGGAGCGCTTTAGGATGGCTAAATAGATGGCTTGCAGAGTGAGGCAAAAATACTGAACATGCACATCTCCAAGCTTAGGACTAGGGTGCAGGAATAATTTTGTACAGTTCTTTGGAAGGCTGTGATTGCCTGGAAAGAATCAGTAACATTAGGAGCGGTGACAGCTTTAGACAATCTGTACAGCAATTTATAAACATTCCCTCAGATGAATAATTGTTGACGTTTCTAACTTTTCTTCACCAAGCCCAGCTCAATCTTAAAAGGAACTGCATTATACTGTCAGAGTCCTGATCCGTAGAGGTAGTAGCATCACTTCTGACCAGTGTTCCCTCTAAGCTGAGTTAGTGTGAGCTAGTTCACCGTTTTTCAGCCTCCAGCTCACAGATTTTTGACTTCACTCAGGAAGGATGACTCTAGAGCCAACTAATTTATGCAGTAGCCAAATCGCTCACTCACAAATTTCATGCCAGTAGCTCACAGAGTAGAATTTTTGCTCACAAGATTCCACAGCTTAGAGGGAACATTGCTTCTGACTGGTAGAAGTTTTCCAATAGCACAAGCGGAGCTGATCCCTTCTCCAGCCTTATTGCTTGCGATCTGTTTAATATTCAGTATCCATGTACACACAAAACATGTGTTCTGCCACCAAGCTAAAGAACTTTCTCTTAAGAAGTGCCCTGCTGGATCAGACCAGTGGTCCATCTAGTCCAGCATCCTCTTTGACATAGTGGCCAGACAGTGACCCCAGAGGGCCGACGAACAGAACATAGAGACTACAGCCTCCTAGTAGCCGCTGATGGACCTATGCTCCATGAGTCTGTCTAATCCCCTGTTAAAGCCATCTATACTAAGAGCCATTTAGAACTTTTGGTTTCAGCATGCATCTCCTTGCACTTGCCAACACTGGACTTCATTTGTCATGTTGTGGCCAACTCACCCAATTTTGAAGAGATCCTCCTGGAGCTCAGCACCTAAGAAAAGCCCTGCCAGATCAGATCAGTAGTCTCACTAGTGGTTTGCCTAGTCGTAGACTTTAGGTTCCAATTGGCCAGAAAGGATTCAGAGCAAGTGGTAGGCCTCAGCCAATGAACTTTGCTTTTCTTGGCCAGCACAACTTTCTGTGCTCTCTTCTGTTATCCTAAGGTGTAAATCCATGATTTTACCACTAAGTTTACACAGGCAAGATCACACATGATCAGCCACGTTTATGATACTGCAAGAGGATTTGGCATCTATTGGGTCATAGTTCTCCATTTTGTGCCTATGCGGTCTCCCAGCTACTTCATAATACCCAAAACATTACAATCTATGTGCAACCCTACAGAGAAAGCTGTAGGAACAGTGGGGGGGGGGGGGATTTTCCTGGGGAGAAAAGAGAGGAAGAAACCATCTGGGTCCTGTGAGGAGAAAAGCATAGCCTGAGGAGACTCAAGAGAGCTGCAGACTCTGAAAAACTGAATCAGCAGCAGCACTACAAGAGAGCTAGGCAAGATGCAGCAAAGGCTGTATGAGGGATTTACATGTCCCCAGAGAGAGAGAGAGTAAAAGACTCTTATCTCTGGTTCCAATTTTCTTACGTTTGAGTTTTATATATGTATCCTACTTTGATTCCCCATCCCTTCTTGTTGAATTAAACCCTACCTGTATTTTAAGCTCTATTTGTGAATGCTTATAGGTGATTGGCTCCTGCCAACCTAGCAGTTTGAACGCAAGAAATTGCAAGTAGATAAATAGGTACCACTTTGGTGGGAAGGTAATAGTGTTCCGTGCGCCTCGGCGTTTAGTCATGCCAGCCACATGACTGCAGAAACGACTTCAGACAATGCTGGCTCTTCGGCTTGGAAACGGAGATGAGCACCGGCCCCTAGAGTCGGATTCGACTAGCTTTCGAGCAAGGGAAACCTTTATTATAGGTGATTGGAGGATCTGGGAACTGTTTTGGAATTGTATTTTGCCTACTGGTAATTTGCCCCCTTGGTTAGGAGCAGTGGAAGCCAGTGGGTGGGAGAAACGGCTGCTCTATCCTTTTTCACAGACACCCATTCCAGTAACCAACCCAGGGCTCATAATTTCTTTCCTCAGCAGGGGCTGAGGGGAGAAACTGGGGTCATGTATGCATGTACAGAAGTATAGCTTTCTGGACATATTCTGATTCTGAATAAAACATGTAACAATTCATGCATCTCACAAAGTAATATGTGGTTTCTGAAACCTTCTGCCATAATAAATCTTCAAGTTTCTGCAAGTCTCTGCTGTTTTGTCCGAAACCTATTTAGTTACTGCAGTTTTCCACAGTACTAAGTCAGCTAAAAGTGTGAGGGAAGAGAGGCCAGATTTGGTTTCTTATGCAAGACTATTCTTTATGCCTCTTCAGGAGTTACACTTGGATAACTTGTCTAAGAGATTTGCACAGGTGTCACATAGGGACATTATGATCTTAGGATATTTTAAGAGAAGCAGGAAAGCGGTGGGTGTATTTATTCAAGCTAGAGTACTGCAGGCATTTCTGTGACACTCAGGTCAAACAAATGGCTTTAGCGTATTTTAACAGAAATGCATGGCAGCTCCAACTCAGAATTTGCTTATGCACTCTAAGCCATCCCTGCATATTGGCAGGACTTGTAGTAAATCCAAATAAAGCCAGAGCAGCTTAAAGAAGCCGCATGCAGCAGCTCTATACATTCAGTCTAGGGCAGCTTGTTGAGGCTGGTGCAGGAGCTGTGCATGCATTACAACTTTCAAAACCACTGGCTCCATTATACGCCTTTCACATTACCATTCTAAATTGGATGTTATCCGTTGTTAGCCCGATTCCAAGTAAAGTGATATAGGGATGGGGGTTTCATACTGCAAATTTCATTCCATTAATTGTTCCTCTGGAACAATTTCCATGAGCATATCTAACACCGCATAGGATTGGGCTATAAGTGGTCAGTGTTAGTTGTGTCTACCCTTTCATATCCAGCATGCTCCAGTTTGATGTAGTGGTTAAGATTGGCAGATTCTGATCTGGAGAACTGGGTTTGATTCCCTGCTCCTTCACATGCAGCCAGCTGGGTGACCTTGGGTCAGTTCTCTCAGAGCTGTTCTGTCAGAGCTCTCTCAGCCCCACCTACCTCACAGGGTGTCTGTTGTGAGGAGGGGAAGGGAAGTCAATTGTAAGCCGCTCTGATATTCTGAATGAAGGGCAGGGAGCAAATCCAGTTCCTTCTCCTCCTCCTCCTCCTCTTCTTCTTCTTCTGCCTCCTCCACCTCCTCCTCTGCCTCGTCTCTACAGTTTAAGCACATACTCATTGTAATATAATTGTAGAAAAGGCATCATATCCCTGTGCATGTCCAAGATGGATTTGTGTCTTGGAATAGTTAACTTCCAACATATCATAAGTGAACTTAAAATACTGCTGTGCTTAGCATTTCTTCATTTCTGCAGAATGCGCTCCAAGAAGTGATCAAGCGTTTGCCCGTTAGGACAATGACCCACATTATTTGCTGTTCCAAAGTGCTCAGCATACATTATGTCAGTAACCCATATAATAATCCTTTTGCACAGCAGCCAGTATGATTACTCCTGTACTACAGACCAGAGGTGGAGCATAAGTAGCACTGGCTTGCATAAGGTCAGCCTGAAAATCCATGGCTAAGATTTCAACTAGGTCTCATTGGCTCACAGACAACCATTACACTGCATGAGGTAGCATCAGAGTAGAGCCTTCAGATGTTCTGACTTCCAATCACTGTGTCTGCCACAGATTCCCAATCCCGCCCTGAGCCTACAATGTGGGGAGGGCGGGATAGAAGTCTAATGAAATACATAAATACATTCCACAGAATTCTAAGGGACATTACACACTTGCTTCAGTTCATGAAGGGCACTTCCCAGATCTACGGGAGTTCAATATCACCACACACAAACTGAGACTGTTCTCAAAACACACCCCAACGCCTTCTACATCTGCAGAACAGGGGAGGAAGGTAAATCCCAGTCTCCTCACATACACAAAACAGGCATTGAGTGGGCTCTGTTAAGAAATGTTTGCCTGCAATGTGAGGAAATGCTCCTTTCTTGCTGTCATTTATGGGTTCATAATGTGTAGGTGTGGCCACTGCTGTGATCCCTAAACATGTCCATCACTCAGCGGGCAACTAGTAAGGGAAAGCAGTCACCTTTGATAAAGGGCTCAGCAGTTATCAAGGCCAGCTCTTCACCACAAAGCATCAGCTCCCCCACACCTCCAACCAAGCCGTGGAATTCAGACCATAATTATTAATTTCAATTTGTATCCCACTCTCCCCCACTAATGTGGGGCTCAGAGCAGGTTCCAACATATCATAAAACATACATCCAAGTAAAACATTTCAGTTAAAACAATTCAGCAAAACAAATTCCATGATGGCCCATATATTTACTGTATTGCTGCTCCAGGGAAAGACCGGGTGTGTGTGTGTGTGTGTGTGCAAGGTAGCAGAACTGAATGGGTGGGAGTTCCCCTGACCTCATCCATACACTTGGCGGTATAACTCCATCTTGCAGGCCCTGCGGAACTGTACCAAATCCCGCAGGGCACGGATCTCAGTTGGGAGTGCATTCCACCAAGTTGGAGCCATCACTGAAAAGGCTCTGTTTCTGGTTGAGGCCAGGCAAATACTCCTTGGATCTCCAGTGTGTTGTTATTAGAAGAGCATAATGCTCTTTAGGGGGTATGCCAGGAGAGGCAGTCCTGTAGATATGTTGATCCCAGACTGTATAGGGTTAAAACCAGCACCTTGAACTTGATCCAGTACTCAGTCTGGGTATGTCAAACAAACAGCGGAACAATGAGAATTGGACACCAACATTAAAGTACCTCACAATTTTAAAAATGTATTTAATTTTCAACTTCATTATACACTCAGGGAAATCAAAGCCATATAACACCTTTAATAGCAATAAAGACCACCTTATATTCCCCTCTACTTTTCATTCCCTTCCCTGTCAGGCATTTTGTTCCTATTTAGACAGGTTCACTTAGCATTTCTATTTTTAAAAAAGCCTAAAATATTGATGTCTTTCAGATGAATATTAAAGGTGGTCTGTAGGTTCTGTTTTTCCAAAATAGGGAGCCACGGCTCAGTGGCAGAGCATCTGCTCGGCATGGAGAAGGTCCCAAACTCAATCCCTGGCATTTCCTGTCAAAAGGATCAGGTTGTAGGCAGTGTGAAAGACCTCTATTTGAGAAAGTGAAGAGCCACTGTCAGTCTGAGTAGACAATCCTGACCTTGGTGGACAGATGGTCTGATTCAGCATAAGTCAGCTTCACAGTGTACCTACATACTAGTTATAAGCAGCATACAAATAGAACTTTGACCACAGAGCTGGTCCTTGCATCAGCAACACATGATTTTGTAATAATAACAAAAATGCAGGTGCCGGTTGGGAGTCGGACATCAGTTAGGATTACCAGCCCCCAGGTGGGGCCTGGAGTTCTCCCAGAATTATAACTGATCTCCAGACTAGAGATCAGTTCCCCTGGAGGAAATGGCAGTCTCAGAGGGCAGACTCCATGCCACCACATCCCTGCTGAGCCCCCCCCCCCCCAATCTCTAGGAATTTCCCAAATTGGAGTGGGCAACCCTGGCGAGCCACCCCACTAACCATCCCAATTACCAATTACCAACCACTGCTCCTCCACTCTTCAGAAGGCGACATGACAGGAGCATTCCCTGAGGCACCACAGCGCACAACTGGACGGCTATTTATTTATTTATTAAGTAAAAGAGTCGAATGCGTCTTCCAGGCGGGACAACGCAAGATTTTAAAAAGTTTAAAACAAAAAAAAAAAGCGAGGCCTAATATCTCAAAACCATGAAATGTCTCCCGACCAGTGTTCCCTCTAAGCTGAGTTAGTGTGAGCTAGCTCACATTTTTTTAGCCTCCAGCTCACACAGTTTTGTCTCGGCTCAGGAAGGATGGCTCCAGAGCAAACTAGGTTAAGCAGTAGCCAAATCGCTCGCTCACAACTTTAATGCCAGTAGCTCACAAAGTAGAATTTTTGCTCACAAGACTCTACAGCTTAGAGGGAACATTGCTCCCGACATGTTAACCCTCTTGACTACAACTGACCAACAGGTATGTATCTCTGAACATTTTCAGCGCGATGGAAATTTCCAATTGCGGTACTCCTGAAACCGCGAACGGCTCCTCCGTAGTTCAGAAAAAGAGTCTGCCTCCGTTTCCCATAAACCTTTCGACTCTGACGTCCTGCTGCCGCAACCCTGCTTTTCACGTGACTGGGCGCGGGATCCATTGTTTTGGCCAATGGGCTACAATGTCGTATTACCTGGCTGTTGCTAGGCAGAGTTCGGAGTAGTTGCCTAGGTTTCCTAACCCAGCCGAGGCCTGCAGTTTCTAGAGACAGAGATGAAGCCATAGAAGCAGTCGGGGATGCTGGATTTCGGGGCAGCTGTGCGCCGTTATGGAAGGTGATAAGGTGAGCGGCCTCCCGACGAGAACCAGGGAGCAGAGGACGATCGATGGTCTAAATCTCGTCAGTGTCTGGACTGTCCGACCGGGGATGCTTTTAGGCAGATCCAAAACTATTGCCATCCCCTTGTACCGTAGATTAATAATTGTTAACTGAGACTGTCAAACACATTTACTAGTGAGTAAGCCTATTGAGATCAATGGGACTTTCTTCTGAGTAAGCGAGCACGGATTGCACTTCAGGGCATGCTTATTTAGGAATGGATTCCAGGGAATCTCACTTTCAGTTTGTTCCAAGTAGGCACGCAGAGGCTTGTGCTACTACGCATGCTTACTTGAGAGTAAGCCCCGCTACCACTGGAGTTAGTGGCATTTGCTTCCAAGTACGTATATGTAGAATGGGGACTGTAAAGTGGAGTGTGCGATGCAGTGCGTTCCTAGGTACCTTTTCTGGGAAGTGAGCACCACTGTATTTAATAAGATTTATTTCCATTTGAAATGTGCCTGGTATCCCTCAGAGTTGCTACTGCATGCTCTGGAGTGCAGTCAGAGAATTGGGGGAATTGGTCATTTTGCCCATAAGTGTGTACTAGAAGGATGGCAGAATTTAACCGTACTCCATTAACAGGCACAATTGTGAACATGGCGTGGTAGTTAAAGGATACAGGTGAGTAACTGATCTGGGCTGGATAAACTTGAGTTTGCACCTCTGGTTTGTCAGCAACCAACCACAGCTATTGCTGTGCTCTCTCCATGACTCCTCCAGAGCTCTGAACTTCTGCTGCCGACTTCATAATAAGCCGTACCTCCTGTCATTTCCCCAGACTCCTGTCTCATTTGTAGGACAGAATTTGTTTTGTTTATGTGGTAAACAAATCTACCCCACAAATGATGCTCTGGGGACAAGGAAACCCCTGATTTCCTGTTTAGGTTTAATAGCATGGTTGCTTACCTTAGTAGCCTTCTTTCAAGTCACTTTTTTGTGCTCTTTACCTATGCAGCTTAGTCCTAAATACATGCTTATTAAATTCACTGGATTTGATGCCAAATAAATATGCAGAGGATGGGCATGAAATAATATCCATTGATAGTTTCATTTGCTTTGAATAACAGAGAGTTGTTTTAAATTCCTTGCTCTTTCAAAACTTTTAGAATAACTTAGGCTGCGGTCACAAACACTAAATAATCCACTTTCAATCCACTTTCAGTGCACTTTCCAACTGGATTTCGCCAGTTCACATAATAATCCAGTTGGAAAGCGCACTGAAAGTGGATTGAAGGTGGATTATTTAGTATGTGTGACGGCAGCCTTTATCTCCCCTAAAAGAAAAGAAAATCTGGGTTTTAGTGGATTTGGTTCTGCTGAAGTTAGCTTGACTTGAAATAAAGTACATAGGCTTAAAACTGGGTTGTAGATTGGTGTACTTTCCTAGTCCAGCACTGCTAAATACTGATGGAAGAATTAAAAATGTTTCTGCTGTTCTTATTTTTAATCGGGATAAAGTCTTTCTTACACTTGTTGGGATTGTTGTTTCAGACAGAAATGCTTGCATGTGTTCTGGTTCTTGCATGTGTCCGCCCTGTTCTAGTATCCCAGCCCAGCTGTATAATTTTGTTTTACTAGGAATCTTTGCCCTGACCTGGATAGCCCAATGAGCTAGCCCAGTCTCATCAGATCTTGGAAGTTTAGCAGGGTTGGCCCTGTTCAGTATTTGAATGGCAGGTCACCAAGCCCTGAGTCCCTTACACAGAGGCAGGCAATGGCAAACCACCTCTGAATGTCTCTTGTCTTGAAAACCCTATGGAGTCACCAAAAGTAATAAATGGCAAAAAAAAAAGATTCTTTGCTGTTTGATTAAAATCTTGTAATCTTCTTACCAATTGTCATGTTACCACATTTTGTAATCTGCCTACTGAATGACTGGAAAGCTTTTTATTGTGATCTGCCTTGGATCCCAGTGAGAAAGGGGGATTATAAATTGAAGTTATAAATAATGGATGAAAACATTGAACAGGCCGTGTTTTTACATCAGCAGCTTTTCAGTCTGAGCTGTTTAATACACAACGTTTGTCTTATCTCCTGTAGTTTTGTGTGGGAAAAAGGGTATATGCCACTATATTTGAATACGCAGTGAACATAAGAGTGATGCTGGATCAGACCAGTGGTCTTCGTAGTAGAGCATCCTGTTTTACACAGCAAACATACTGTTGCTTGGGACATGAGCAACAGACTGGGCTCCGAGGCCAAGGCTCTCCCCAATGAAATAGAAACTGGTATGATCTTTATACATGACAATCTACAAAATCTTTCCTGTACAGAAGTGATAACTATGTAGGAAAGATGCCATGTGCGATGCAGTCCTTAATAAGCCCCTTCAATGGTTTCATTGAAGTAAATAAGATTTACTAGTTGTTTTGAGTTCACATTATAGATTTATGCAAGCCCTCTTAATCTCATACTTCCAGACTTCCAGTCCCCCCCCCCAACACCACCCAGTGCTGCTAGCACTATGGGATAAGGATCAATTCAGATGTGGGTAAGTTGCCATTATAGCCCCTGATGCTCAAAAGACAATGTGTGAATACTCTCCAGGTTAAGAATATCTATATTCTTTTTCTAGAGAAGAACCAGAGAAGACACTTGGAAGTCAGATGAACTAAAGAAGCATCTTAGGGTAACATTTATAAAATACTTGATTAACATAGTTCTTCTATTGATATTTTTTAGTGATTTTAATGCCCAGTGTGCAAACAGCTACATTTTAGACATGCACATACAAAAAAAGGTAATAAAAAGCTCAGTAGCACCTTTAAGACTCATCTGTTGCTGCAAAATAGTAAAAAGCTCAGTAGCACCTTTAAGACTAACAAACTTTATCGTAGCATAAGCTTTCAAATCTGACGAAGAGAGCTGTGTTTCTCGAAAGCTTATGCTACGATAAAGTGTGTTAGTCTTAAAGGTGCTACTGAGCTTTTTACTATTTTGCAGCAACAGACTAACATGGCTAACTCCTCTGGAAAAAACCAGTAGGTATTCCTAGTGGGGTTTTTGACATTTTTCTGAGAATAGCACAATAACAAATTTCTTTTTAAAGTCCACTCAGTTTCCAGAACGGATTGTCCATGTGGCATTGGGTGTTTGCTTGTCAGTAAAGACAAAGACCCCCTGCATGTGTGGTCTCATAGCACAGCTCTTTGGATCTCAGCGAAAGAATGTTATGTATATGTTGTCGAAGGCTTTCACAGCCGGAGTTCATTAGCTGTTGTAGATTTTCCGGTTTGTGTGGCTGTGGTCTTGGTATTATAGGGCTTACAATGCCAAGACCAAGGCCATACAACCCGGAAAATCTACAACAGCTAATGTGATGTATGTATCTCACACCTCAGGGTTTGATGCTGTTGGTTAGAATTCAAAGACATCATGATCCATTTGAATGTCTGGGAGAATCTGAGTTTTACATTGAAATTTGAAATTGCCTATGTTGAGAGATTTTTGTAGCTTGTAGATGTGAATGGTTGTTAATTAAATATTTTGTACTAGGAGTGAGAACTTGCTGAAATAAAAATGAAATGCTTGCCATAGGTCAAGGTTAGCAAGCAAGGTAACCTGCTGATCATATCCCCATCCTCCACCCCGCAACTTTAGCCCGCACCTGGTGGCCTTTCCACGTTTTAATCAAGGTGTGGTAAAAATTCTTGCTCCCAGTTTTCACTTGCAAGAAAAAGAAACAACAAGGTTATTATATTACTCATGTGCATTCTGGAAAGGTAACTCCCAAACTGTCTCTTGAAAAGATCTTTCAGGAAACAGGTATTTCTCAGCCTCCTCCAATGATGACCTTATAGCATCCAAGCATCTGTGATCCGTAGTTACGAAGGCTTATTTCCCAGTCAATGCCAACTTTAATAAATATATCCTGACTATCCTAGAGGGAAATGAATTGTCTCAGTTTCCATATTCGTGTTTGAAAAATACAGTGGTTCTCAGGAATGCAGAATTTGGTTGTTTCTGTCATAGAGTAAACTTGAGCACTGGAGGAACAGAGTTAGAGGTCACTGCTTGTAACCAGTGTAGTAAATGAAAGAGTAACAGTCCAGTAGCACATTAAAGACTAACAAAATTTGTGGCGGAGTATGAGCTTTTGTGAGTCACTGCTCCTATTTGCTGATCTTTGATCGTAATAAATCGAATTGATTGATTGAGTCACTGCTCGCTTCTTGTACAGTAGTTCGATGTCAGGCTGTGACTGTGAAGTCCTGAGTTGAATTCCTCACTCTGCCATGACCCTACTAGGTGAATTCAGCCTAACCTACCTCACAGGGTTGTTGTGAGGATAAGTGGGGGGACCATTTACACTGTCCTTAGATACCTGGAGAATGCATTGGGGGGGGGGAACACAAATAAACTGCAGCAGCAATGCCAATATTGGAATGCATTTTTAAGCTGTTGTAGGATCTGGATCTTCTATTGTTTGGGGACCTCAGCCATAATTAGTGAAAGATGAAACTCAAAGGATGAGAAGCCATATACAAAAACAGGTTATTATTGTTCCCGGTTTCATTTTTACAGAGATCCCTGTCAAATAGTCAGTCTGACGACAAGAGACATCGAGAGAGAAAACTGCGAGAGAGAGAAGGCCATGACGCTGATGACTACAAAGAACCAGACAAGGACAGAGTAAAATCAAAAGAAAAAACGGGAGAAAAAGCAAGGTTTAAATCAAGTGAAAGACATAGAGAGGAACAGAAAGACAGAGGAAGAGAAAAAGACCATCCCAGAGAGCGAGAGAGAGAAAAGGCTAAGGCAACTCACGACAGACACACCAAAGAAGAAAAACACAGTGCGGGGAAAGGTGGAGAGCGACACAGTGGAAGAGAGAGGGAGAGGAAGCACAGGAAAGATGATCCTAATCATGCAAATGTCCAAAATGCAACAGAGCTTTATGGGGAAAGGAATAAAGAACCCCATAGAAGACAAGGCAGCAAGGATTATGGAGGTGGGCTGATTTGTGCACTGCATGCGTTTTGGAATAACAATGCCATGATTGGCATTGTGCTTGGCTATTTTCAGCAAACTTGGTTAGAGTCTACTCTGTGCCTAGGTTCTCCCCTGCTCCTCTTCTGCTTTTTGAAGATGCTTTGCCTGTAACAAGATGGCAGATTCAATAGACAAGAGCAGTGTTCCCTCTAAGCTGAGTTAGTGTGAGCTAGCCTACAGTTTTTTAGCCTCCAGCTCACGGATTTTTGTCTTAGCTCAGGAAGGATGGCTCCAGAGCAAACTAATGTATGCAGCAGCCAAATTCCTCACTCACAACTTTAATGCCAGTAGCTCACCAAGTAGAATCTTTGCGCACTAGACTCCACAGTTTAGAGGGAACATTGGACAAGAGTGTTCTTAACTCTACTGTTGTCTTTTTTTAAACCAAGTTCCTCTTCAAAATTTCAAGCTCATCCCATGATCCCATTTCTGCTTTGGATGGAATCTGACCACACCTGAGGGACACTGCCTAATTTGTGATGTGTTCAAGTCTTTTGCAACCTTCTCCGCACATGCATCCAGAAAGCAAGCTTTACGGCTCTTCAGGAGGGGCAGCCCACCACTTGGTCCTTAGATATCCTTGCCCTTCTTGGGTGTGTTTCCTTCCGAGGCCCCAGAGCATGTAAAGGATACAAAAGGGTTTGGAATGTGTCTTGATAGCATGTTTGCAGGGAAACCTAAAAAACTGGCTACTCTGTTGAGGCAAATATTAGATTACTATGTTTTCTTAAAGTTCCCAGCAGTTCCTCACCCCAAGGGTTTTATATATTGCAGTCCTAAACAACCCTGCTTTTGCAGTCAGTGGGCTTAGACGAGTATTATATTGCTTAGGAATGCACTGGTAACTTGGCTTTTATATAGAGTGTGTGGATATATTGTTGTGAAATATGATAACTAAACCTGAGATTTTTTTTGTTGCATAACTGTGGACATTGTTCCATATACATAGTTGGCAACACAGTATCAGGGGTGATCTTACCTATGGACATCTTGGGTGCCGCTTGGGGGGCACTGGGGATGACAGGAAGTGATGGTCATGGTAGGAAATAGGGTAAAGTCGAAACATAGAATGCAGTCCATTTTTGAAGAGGCAGTCATTGTGAAAATTGTGTACTTTATTGTTCAGAGTAGATTCCGTGGTGGAAATAAAAGGGGTGGGCCTCCTTGGCTTTTGCTCAGCACCCCAGAATCACTAAGGATGCCCCTGTATAGCAATACTCCAGTATACTTAAGGAAGCCTTATTAATTTTATTGATGGGGTTATATTTTAGATCATTTGAAAATAAGAGATGAAGAAAAAGAGAGAAGGCATTCGGAGAGAAAGGTAAGAGGAGGAGGAGGAGGAACATCGGGACATGTTACGCAGCAACATAAGAGAAAAGTGAAAGTAGCTAATAGATTAGGCAAAATCTCCCATTCCAATGGAAACAGCACCTCAGTAGGTAAACACTATTTGTATTTTTCAAGAACATTGCAACCTGTTTCAACATGAAAATAAGTCAGATTTAGCCAAAATTCAAAAGAACACACTCCCAAATTGCTTTATTTGGAATTGTTACACAGTAGTTCCACAATGGCATTTCATGAGCACTGTCAAGAATATATCACCAGCTATGATGATAATGTACAATTTATCTGCTAATGGATTAATGCAAGAGCTTGTGAATGTGTTCCAAAGAGTGAAATTTGTTCTTCAGGATATTAGTTGTAGCTTTCAAGAGTTTGGAAGATCACAGTCCCTACTGAAATTTGTGTACTGAATGTATCAGAATACAAAAATGGCCTTTGTCACTTAGAAGGTTTGTTGTTGTTGTTTTGCAAGTACAAACATAATAAAAATTGATGAGGCATAGTACATTTTTTTTAAATGCTTAACAATGTAGTATGTCTGAACCTCAGATATGTTGCTAGGTCAGGCCAATGGAAGAGCATTTGCCTGTTATGATATCGTCACCCTGCAGAGCCCAGGGCGATCTGACCAGAAGTGACCTTGCCCCTGCTGCTGTCACACAGACGTTATACTTCTCAATTCCATGAATATCCCAAATATTGTTTTGTATGTTAAATTAGGCAGGGTGTTTGGTAAAGCAGTCAAATAAGTTCAGATTTGATGAGAATGTAATTGAATACATTTCAGTTTTCCCTTTTTAAAAAAGGATGTGTGTGTGTGTGTGTGTGTGTCCCATGTCTTCAAAATTTCCAGAGCTTTTACATCTCTGTCAGGAGTCAGGAGGACATAGGAATGGTTGTCCCTCATCCCCTACTTTGCAGATCAAGGAAGTATAGAACCTCTTTGTGGTATCCAGAGTACCAGGCAACTGGTTCCCTGAGTCTTAGACACCTTTTTCCCAAGCCGTATTCCCCACCCCCAAGATGCATGGCTTTTGAAAGTGAGGGCAGATTGTGCTTGAGCCCTGGAGTCAATTGTTCAAAGGAAGAAAAGGTTAGAATTCCTCTGCGGTAACACTAGACCTTTGGAGTAATTTGGATCTTGAACTATGTATGGAAAGAGCACATTTGCTGCCATGAGCTGGACTTAAAGCGCTGAACCAGACTCAGCCTAAACCTGCTGAAAAGGAGAATTGGAATGACCAGGTTAGAGAGCTTGCACAGCCTGGGAGCTGGATGAGGTGGTGTCACGGCTCAGGTGGGGTGTCACCTGACGCTGCCACCACTCTGGTTTTAGGATCCCTTGAGGAGGCCCAGAGCACCCTCCCAAGACCTTCAGACCTTCCTTATTTGGCCGAATAATAGGTGTGAGGACCAGGCAGAGTGAACAACAAATAAAAGGAGGTCAGCCCAATATGGGAAACAAGGTGCAAGAATAGTAGAAATAAGTGGGTGAAGAGAAAAGAAACCAAATGCCCTAACGCGACTAGACTCACAGTCCCTAGTTCACTGTCTCAGTTGGGCCTCAGTTGGGCCTCACCCTTCCCCTCAGGGTGAGGGTCTCTCCCAGCAGCAGCCTTCCCTCTGGCCCTGCTCTCTTGGAAGAAAGAACAGCTCTTCTTCTGTACCAGCTCTTTTATTAGAAGTCCCCTTTCTCTGTGATCGCCTAAAATGGGCGCCAAAACCTCTCAGGGGCTTTGGGGAGTTGTAGGCCTGGCCTCCTCCCACTGCTGCTCAGGCTCCCTGGGCCTGCTAGGCCTTTACTTGCACAGCCCAGATCATGACAGGTGGGTTCAGTGTTACTATTTCTGATGTTGTCCTGACCCAAATGTTTTGTATCATGTTTAAAACCATTTCTTTTGCAGAATGAGGAGGTCAAGAACTATGAGGGCAAGATTTCAAAATACAGAGATGAAGAACGTGAACACAGACGCAGGTCTCACACGGAACAAGAACTTGACAAAGACAGGAGGAGAAGGCACAGGGAAAAAAGAGAACAGGAACACTCAGTGGCGGAAGGAAAAGAGAAGCATCTGAAAGACAAAAGCCATAGGGATGAGGATGACGGGGACGAGGGCCACGCGCACAGGACACACACGGCGCAACTTCTCCATAAAGACAGACGCTACAGAGAGAGCAGTGAAAGGCGGCAGAAAGAAGATGGTGAAGTCAAGAAGAGAGACCACAGGGTTAGTGTTTTATTGTCTTTAGATCCATAGCTTTGCCAAGAAAAGTTTTATTCAGGAACTTTACCATTTCGCCTGGAAAATAGCTTTGGAGAGGAAGTGATTTATTACAGGCTTATCTTTACTTAGGTGAGAATATCAAGATACTGTGGCTTGAGTAAAAAATTATATGACATTTTTTCCCCCACAAAAGTAAATGATAATGTGTATTTTGATGAGGTCAGTATAAGCACTGATTAGTTTTTTTACTTATTCATCACGTTTAAACCCCATTCTTCCTCTGTTGGGCTTAGTATAGCATCTGCTGGTTGATCCCATTTTATCCTCACAACATCCCCGTGAAGTTTACTACTGTCCAAATCTGAGAGAAATCTGCTTGAAGGCATTGTCATATTCTTGTTTTCCCTTGCATATCTCTTTGGCCTTTTTTAAGGTAATTTTGCCCCTTTTCTTTGCAAGAATTGATTTATGGCTGTTTTTTATTTTCTCTCCTGGTGCTTGCGAGTGTTCTTTGTACTTAGATGAGCATACAGACTTTTCATGTCCAAGGCAAATGTAATGTTGGTCATCGTAATTCTGCTGCTGTGTTTGTTGTCTTGGTTCATTTCCCTATTCTCCAGTCAAGTCAGGATACAGCAGCCCCTGACAAAAACAAGAAAAATCAATGTCAGAAGTATAAACAAGAAAACAAATTCCCTGAAGTCTCTCAAACCTTACTGGTCACAGATATCTAAAGCACATTTTCCCTTGTAGTTGAAGTACAGCTGTAAACTCACATCCTGATCCTGCATGTGTTTACTCAGAAATAAATCTGACTGCATTCAGTTATTCTGGGTTTCCCCCCCTGTTCCGACTAAGTATGTAGAGAAGTGCAGCCATTATCTGGCACGAGGGCTCTGCCATGTTATGGCACTTGGCTGCATGTTGCATTTATTCATAATGTTCTGCAAACATGCAAGGGCCCCACCAGAAAGGGAGAATGTTGTAAGCCACTCTGGGCTTCTACCGGGGAGAAAAGTGGGGTATAAATTATGAAAATCTGTTGTGGGGGTGTTCCTCTACTGCATGGTATGTTGTTGTTCTGGGGGGAGGAGCTTCCATTCATGCAAGATAAGCATTTTGCACAGAGCCAAAAAGCACCAAATATAAGCACTGAGCAGCGGCTGGACTGTCTCTGCAGCAAATGCGATCAGTGCTTTGGCTTCAAGCTGTGCTTTTTCTTTAAAAGAATGTAGTTGTTGCACGTATATGGAACGTTGCAGGTGCAAGCTGCGTTTCCTGTCATTTCGATAGCATGCCAAGTGAAGCAAGCCAATATAAGCATTAGCCTTAATCATTGCCAGGTATGGAGCTTCACTTCTAGTTTTCATTTATTCCCAGGCACAATTTAAAGTGCTGAGTCTTACTGTTAAGGATCTGAAGTCAAGGCCAGTTTGGTGTAGTGGTTAAGTTTGCAGACTCTAATCTGGGGGAACCGGGTTTGATTCCCCACTCCTCCACTTGCACCTGCTGGATGACCTTGGGCAACCCCTAGTTTGGAATACTCTGTGCAATTCTGGTCACCACACCTTAAAAAGGATATTATAGCTTTGGAAAAAGTGCAGAAAAGGGCAACTCGAATGATAAAAGGGTTGGAACACTTTCCCTATGAGGAAAGGTTAAAGCGCTTAGGGCTCTTTAGCTTGGAGAAACGACGACTGAGGGGTGACATGATTGAGGTTTATAAGATTATGCATGGGAAAGAGCAGGTAGAGAAAGACGTACTTTTTTCCCTTTCTCACAATCCAAAAACTCGTGGGCACTTCATGAAATTGCTGAGCGGTCGGGTTAGAACGGATAAAAGGAAGTACTTCTTCACCCAAAGAGTGATTAACACATGGAATTCACTGCCACAGGAAGTGGTGGCGGCTACAAGCACGGACGGCTTCAAAAGGGAATTAGATAAGCATATGGAGCAGAGGTCCATCAGTGGCTATTAGCCACAAGGTATAGATAGGGGCTCTGGGGCAAGTGATGCTCTGTCTTCTTGGTGCTTGGGGGGGTCAACAGTGGTGGGAGGGCTTCTAATGTCCTGGCCCCACTGCTGGACCTCCTGATGGCACTGGTATTTCTGGCCACTGTGTGACACAGAGTGTTGGACTGGATGGGCCTTTGGCCTGATCCAACATTGGCATCTCTTATGTTCTTATGTTCTTATGTTCTATAACGGTTTGTTCTTCTTTAAATAAATCTAGGTTGCAGTCACACACACCA
>NW_015161436.1:507629-513843 GCF_001447785.1 Gekko japonicus
CCCTGACATCACCGGAAGTGTGTCATAAGGCCACACCCCCTGACATCACCGGAAGTGTGTCATAAGGCCACACCCCCTGACATCACCGGAAGTGTGTCATAAGGCCACACCCCCTGACATCACCGGAAGTGTGTCATAAGGCCACACCCCCTGACATCACCGGAAGTGTGTCATAAGGCCACACCCCCTGACATCACCGGAAGTGTGTCATAAGGCCACACACCCCTGACATCACCGGAAGTGTGTCATAAGGCCACACACCCCGCCCCCAACGGTCCCGGCCGCCACCGCCAGCCTTGCTGCTCCACTGCCGAGCCCCATGAGGGGCCCAGCGGTGGACCTGCAAGGCCAGCAGGAGTGCAAGGAAGCCCTGGAAGGCCCTCCCTGGCCCCAGGCAGGCAGGGGTGGGGAGAGGCAGGGAGGAAGCAACTTACCCTCCCTCTTCTCCTGCCTCCTCCTGGCTGAATGAGGGCCGGAAGCGGGGCGGCCGGAAGCAGGGGGCGGGGCTTCATCATGTGCCCCGCCCCCCGTACCTCACCCGGGGGAACTGCGATCCCCCGCGATCCCCCCCGAAATGACCTCTGTTGTGAGGTAGGTGGGGCTGAGAGAGTATTATGACAGGCCCAAGAACACCCAGCAGGCTTCATGTGGTGGAAGAGTGGGGAATCAAACCCAGTTCTCCAGATTAGGGTCCGCCACTCTTAACCACTACACCACGCTGGCAAAGGCAGAGGTCCTTTGTATCACCTGCTACCTGATCCTTGCACTGGAGCTGCCAGGGCTTGAACCTGAGGGTCTTCTGCCTTCAGAGCAAGAGCTGTAACACTGTTCATCATCATTGTTTGAGATCCTCTTCAGATGTCCTGCACCATGTGCAACCAGCGTCAGGAATGAGGTGGGTGGCTGCGGGAGCAATCCTAAACAGTTCTCCTCAGAAGTAAGTCCCATTTTTAGCTGTTGTAGATTTTCCGGGTTGTATGGCCGTGGTCTTGGCATTGTAGGACCTGATGTTTCACCAGTAGCTGTCACTGGCATCCTCAGAGGTATAACACAGAAAGATGGAGTACTCAGCAGGGCTTCCTCCCAGGAAAGTGTTCTTAGGCTAGTAGCCTGTGGCCCATTGTTTCTGGTATCCCTTCTCTCTATACTTCCACCTGGTACCTCCTCTTTGGAGCTTGATGAAGGTATATTTTATTTCCCTGGTCCTTTATTGATGTTTAGTTTTGTTGATTTGTTGTTAATGCTTTTCTGCTATTGCTGCCATTAGTGTTTTTATGCTTTTGTGGCAGCTGCTGTGTGGTATTCTCAGCTGGAATTTGTATTTTAGTTATGTTGCTGTCGTCATTATTATGTTTTCCAAGCCACTGCCAGAACTTTGGTTATAAGTCCAGGCAGGGTCTCCATCTTTTAAATGTAAAATAAACATTTTTTTTGTCTAGTACAAAATGAAGATGTCTGTGGTAGATACCTTTGACATAAGGAGAGCCCTTTGTTTTGTTTCCCCCAGATAAGAAGATATTGAATCTTTGTAATTTTAAAAATTATTTTTCAGCACAGCGAACACTTGGTCCTTTATTGATGTTTAGTTTGTTGATTTGTTGTTAATGCCTTTCTGCTATTGCTGCCATTATTGTTTTTATGCCTTTGTGGCAGCTGCTGTATGGTATTCTCAGCTGGAATTTGTATTTTAGTTATGTTGCTGTCGTCATTATTATGTTTTCCAAGCCACCGCCAGAACTTTGGTTATAAGTCCAGGCAGGGTCTCCATCTTTTAAATATAAAATAAACATTTTTTTGTCTAGTACGAAATGAAGATGTCTGTGGTAGATACCTTTGACATAAGGAGAGCCCTTTGTTTTGTTTCCCCCAGATAAGAAGATATTGAATCTTTGTAATTTTAAAAATTATTTTTCAGCACAGCGAACACAAAAGCCAAGGGAAGAGCTCAAGGCATGAAGATGAAACTGACCATCTACGTGAAAGGTATGTTGCATTTAAATGCTTTGGGCTATAAGACGCTGAGTTGCAGACTGGAAGGTCTGTAGTTTGGCAGTTCGAGACCCTAGTGCCATGTGACGGAGTGAGCTCCCGTCTCTGGCCCCAGCTCCTGCCATCCTAGCAGTTCGAAAGCAAGAGATTGCAAGTAGATAAATAGGTACCACTTCGGTGGGAAGGTAACAGCGTTCCATGCGCCTTGGTGTTTAGTCATGCTGGGCACATGACCATGGAAACATCTTTGAACAGCGCTGGCTCTTCGGTTTGGAAATGGAGATGAGCACCGCCCCCTAGAGTCGGATTCGACTGGCTTTCGAGCAAGGGAAACCTTTACCTTTACCTATAAATGTGTCTCCACTGTCCAGAGCTGCAAAGACAGAGTACTTCCTTATCCCTTCATAGTACTCATAGGAACATCGCCATCACAGGGGATTGCCTTCTACCTCTCTCATCTTGATTTGCTAGTCCAGGGGAAGAGGGGTGGGGGCTGTGACTGTGTGGTAGAGCATCTGCTTGATATGCAGTAGGTCTCAGGCTCAATCCCCGGCATCTCCAGTTAAAAAGGGCCAGGTAGTAGATGATGGGAAAGACCCTGGAGAGCTGCTGCCAGCCTTCAGTAGACAATACTGGCCTTGATGGACCAAGGGTATGATCCAGTATAAGGCAGTTTTATGTGTATTTCCTGTGTACTCATGTGGGTATGAAGAGGTATAAAATTCATACCAGCCAACATCAAATATTTCAGAAGCAGCATCATAATTTCTGAATGCTAATCCTGAATGGACAAAAGAATACATATTCCTAGGCATGATTTTTAAGCACTTGGGGTGACCAAATCTGTATGATTATTTCAGCCCATTGAAGCTGATATATTGTACTTCCTTTCTGGATCTTTTGGCTTCAGTTCCCATTTTCAAAGGTAACAGAAGCTTGCCACAGGCTTGCAGATTTCTAGTTTCACCTTTTTTTCTTTTGATCTGCAAAGCTCTGTTCTTAGGGGAAAAGCAAATGCCACTGGCTAATCTTGGACAGATTCAAGCCATCTTTTTCTCTTCTTAATAATGTCTGGAAACTCTCCTTTATAGAAATTCTGCAGTGAAACTGTGATCTTAGGCAGAAGCTCCGAGCACACCTTTTTGTTCTTTGAAAAACCAAACAAATCAAACGAGTGAACTTCTTAGAAGTGGCAGTCATAAATGTCTTGTGAAAAATGTCACCCAAGTCTGGTTATCAGAAGTGAGGGAAGACTGTGAGTCGATCAGTCACGCCTATATTGTGAACTTTCTAAACTGGGATCCTGTTTGTTTGGCTCTCAGGCTGTGTATTTCATGTGTGTGTTTCAGGAAGCACTGGGTGAGCTCTGATGTACATTATGGTACAGACAAAGGGAAATAATTCTTTACTTAATGAGTAATTAAGTTGTGGAATTCACTGCCAGCGGAAGGTAGTGATGGCCAGAGGCATAGATGGATTTAAAAGGGGATTAGGCAGGTTGATGAAAGATAGGTCTATCAGTGGCTAGTAGCTATGATGACTGAAAGGAATCTCCATGTTCAGAGGCAGCCAACCTCTGTACCCCAGTGCCAGGAGGCAACATCAGGGAAAGGCCTCAGCCTCTGAGACCTCCCGTGTCCTTGGAAACAATGTATTTTGTCCTTTATTCTTATTTATTCACTCTCTATGTATATATATTTTCCTTATAGGAGTTCAAAAGAAAAAATAAAGAACCAGGCCAAGAGTGAAAAAGAAGATACAAGACAAGAAGTGAGATAAATTTCATTTTGTGGGTACTAGAATGCCAGAATGTTTTGTTGGTACTAGAATGCCAGAATGGTATGGGGATTGAAAATACCCAAAAGGAAAAGCAAAGCAGTAGAGTGAGTTAAAATTGAATATGAGGCACAATCCAGCTTCATATTCAAGGGGTTTTAATCTCTGGTGATTTCAAAGGTCAGCACGCGCTTACTTTTTGACATTGGCTTGAATCCAGCGGAGGATTTCCACCCACAGAGCACGATTTTCTCACTCCCCCCCCACTGCTATGGCTCAATATAGTGTTGTGTTAAAAAATATCACAAATAGGTATTGAAGTAATTTCCCATGAAATATTTAAGACAGGTTGAGCTATTTATGAAGATATTATCTAAAACTAATGACCAAGGGACAACGAGCACTTGGGAACAGAAATCTGTTGAATGCTGCTTGTAGCTGGGTACCATCTCTGCATTCTCAGCTAGGGAGGCCGTTGGCCTAGTTGCCTTTCACTCACCATGGGCCCGCCCCTGAAGAGAGGGTATTGGGGAAGACAGAGAATCCTTTATTAGGCCAGTCAAGGAGGTCCAAAGAGAAAGGGCCAGAGGTGAGAGAGAGAGAGAAGGGTGAGCTAGAATCCTTCTCCTCCATAACCGAGGCTTAACTGAGCATGGTCTTGGAAAAAGGAATGCTGGAGGACACGGTGGCCCCAGACCCTGACCCACTGTCAGGGGAATTTGACCAGGGGCAAACCTTGTTTACCCTGTTCTGTCTGCCCAATTACTTACAACCATTGACTTCTGCTAGCCACTTGGAAAGTCCAGCCCCACCAGAGTAATCACCTCTAACAGTAAGGTAATTCAAGACTAAATTATACATTATATTAACTGCATAATTTTCAAGAATTGTTTTTTAATTCATTTTTATATGTCATATGTGTCATGTGCCTCTGGGAGATTTACGTTCCAAAATGGAAAACATTCTCATCACTGTCATGTAGATACTTTGAGGATGACTGTGCATTACAGCTGATAAGGACATTTAATCCACTGCAACTGATCTGTAAACAGCTGTATCTTATAACGTATGGAACCACTAAGTAGCAAAAGTCAATGGTTGCCTACAGAGTTTGTGGGCCCTTGATAATTCAATAGCACATCAATACATCCTGCAGGCTTCTCACCGGTTGACTGCCACCCTTTCTGAATGTGTGAGTTGGCTCTGGGATGCTGGGAATGGTTTTCCCGATCCCCCTTCCGGCATGGTACAGGGTTTAGAGGGTCAGATTAGGATCTGGCAGACCCAAGCTGGAATCCCCACTCTGCCCCTGAAGCTCTCTAGGTGACCTTGGGCCAGTCACAGACTCTCAGCCTTACACGTACGACATGCTTGTTGGGATAAAATGTATTTATTTATTTATACTTTAAATTTATGAATCGCCCAGTCCCTGAGTGCACAGGGCTCTGGGCGATGTACAACAGAAGTTTAAAACATCAGTGTAATATGGTTAAAATTAATGGAGAGTAGGACAGTGTAAATCACTTTGGCTCTCCCAGTGGGGAAGGAAGGTGGGTTATAAATGAAGAAAATGAACCAAGATCCTGTAGCCCCTTATGCCCCAGGGCATTTTGTCCACAAGTTTCCCTCAAGTGCCCCTCCCAGTATCAGCTTTTCAGGGATTCTAGGGGGGGCTGCTGGGGGGGAAAGGGAAGATGGGGGGAAAGATCTGTTTTGTGGTTTATAGGTTCGAACCCAATGTCATTTCTCTAAGATCCCAGAACTGCCAAATAAGGTCTCTTGGGCAATAAAACCCATTAATTTTGGGTTGTATGGTTACATAACAGTTTAATCCCCCCGTTCTGTCTTCTTTGCTAGGAACTGATAAAGGACATCGCTAATGCCTCTAACTCTGATGCAGATTACGATAATTATTCAGCGAACTATGAGGAAGACTTTGAGGTGAGTGCAAGCAGGCAACGTTTCAAGAGGTCAGAGGGATGAAATAAATGCTGCTGATCCAAAGAGGATGATAATGGAGGAATTTTAATCCGTGCTCTCAAAGCCATTTATGAAATCTGTATATTCACAATGGTGAATGCGGCCACAAAATACAACCTGTTAGGAAAATGCTGCTGATTTGGAGCAGATCAAACGAATCCTTCTAAGAGACGGTTGTCATCTCAGGAGATTTCATTTTTAGTAATGAAATCAGCATTTTAAATCTACAAGGGGGCGGGACCCGCGATACTCGCAGGGGGGAGGGACCTCCACACAGGAGGCAGAGGAGAAAGCAACAGGAGGAGGTAAGTTCCCCCCATCCCGCCAGTTCCTCCCCCATCTCCTCCACACACCCCCGCTCGATTTCCCCCCCTTCCCTCCCCCCCCCGGCTTCGAAGCAGCGGCGGCGAGAGAGTTCGCAGAGCATTCCCTGTGCATGAGCAGGGGCAGCTCTGTCACTTTTGGGGGG
>NW_015161436.1:514047-540442 GCF_001447785.1 Gekko japonicus
TAAAAAATATCGGGGGGATACTTAAATCCCCCCAAAAGTGACAGAGCGTCCCCTGCGCATGCGCAGGGGACGCTCTGTCACTTTTGGGGGGATTTAAGTATCCCCCCGATATTTTTTACAGGTTTTTAGATTTTTGTGCACACCTGGGGACTGCCCCAAGTGTGCACAAAAATCTCCCTCCCCCCCAGTTGCCCCCGATGCGCGGATTTAGGTATCCGCACGCAGGGGGTGCCTTTCACTATTAGATATATAGATGTCTAGAGGCAAGTGGAAGGCAATGATACAGAACTGGCAGTGCACTAGAGATTGCTGGCTTGCCTTTGCAGGGCAACATCTGAAGGGCCTCACTGGATTGAGCTGCTAATTCATGCTTCGAAAGAAGTAATTACTCTTGTTCTTATTGAAGGATTATGAAGATGATTTTGATGACGCGGATGATGATGATGATGATGGTGATGTCGAGAGTCAGGGGAATAGGGAGCGAGAAGAAGAAGAAAAAGAGGCTAAAGAAAATGTACGGAAGGTTCCCATAGTCAAGAACTCAGAAATAGAAGAGATTCAGAAAGCAATCAATGCGGAAAACGAAAGAGTCAGGACCTTTCTCCCGGAGCAAAGCAAGAATGAATCTCTTCCCAAAGAATGTGAAAAAGAACTGGGAACGGGTATGTGAAGAGGCACGTTGTTTGTTGAAAGCATTTCCATGCTGTTTTTCCACCCAAATTAGGGTCCTCGGGGTGGCAGACACCAAACCACTAAAACATTTCAAACTTAATATACAGATGAATATATATAAAACCTTTAGAACAGTTAAATAGAACACACAAACACATGAACAGAGAGGAGGGATCATAAGAGTTACTGAGGGAACAACAAACAAAACAATGTCTTTATCTGCTGGCAGAAGACAACGATAGAGGGAGACAGATGAATCTCCTGGGGAGGGAGTTCCAAAGTTTCGGTGCCATGACTGGGAAGGCCCTTCCTGGGTTGCTGCCTGTTTAGCCTCAGATGGCGGAGACTCCTGAAGTAAGGCCTCCAAAGATGATTGGAATGTATGATTAGGTTCATATGGGAGCAGGCAGTCCGTAAGGTATGCTCGCCCTGATCTGTATAGGACTTTCAAGGTCAATACCAGTACCTTGGATTGAGCCCAGAAATTGGGAGCCAGTGTAGATTGGAACAAGACTTGGAGTGATACAGTCTTTAAGACCCACTCCAGTCAACATTCTTGCCGCAGCATTCTGTACCAACTATGGCTTCTGGACAGTCTTCAAGGGAAGCCCCATGTAGAGCTCATTGCAGTTATCTAATCTAGGTATTACCAGGGCATGAACATCAGGCTTTTGAAAGGATTTTTAGGGTAGATTCTCAGAGTCCTTAATGGCAGTTGTTTCCTATTTCCATTCTTTATCTTCTTTAACTGTACTATAGCTTGTTAACTGTTATTCAGTCTGCAGGAATGGGAACTTGTATTTGAAGGCTTCCTCACATGAAAAATTCTGTATTTGTATAATACTAACATATAAGGAACAAGGCTAGGCCAAAACATTTCCCCTGCCTTGCTCCATTTACATTTGAAGGGGTTTTTGACCCAGGCAAAGGTTCAAACATGGTCTTAACACCTTCTGTCTGAAGTGGTATAATCCAGGAAGGATTATAACTGTTGTAGTTTTTACACATTCAAACTGGCTCTCAAGTTATAATGTAAAGGTAGAATGAAGTTCCACTGAAGTTAATGAGAGTTATTTTCACATAATGTATAGAGTTTCCTGTCTTCTGTTTAATATTTGTGTTAATAACTTTTCTTATTATCCAACAGAAAGACGAGATTCACCCAGGAGAAGTCCTGTTTCTGGAAAGTTCATCGATTTCCAAATCGCCAAACAGCGGCAAAGTATCAGAAAGGTTGCCAATGAGCAGAAGTATGTGATATTACAATAGAATCACTACATGTAACTGTTGCACGGTTGTTTTGCATGTAACATTTTAATTTTTTGTACTGTACATCGAACAAAGTACAATAAAGTGTTTTTATGTGGAATCTGTGTGTGTTAGGCATACATTGATTGAATGTAACTCATCCAGTAAGAGTAGAGATGTATTTTCATGACTTTAGAATAGCAGTTTTCTGCAGAGATGCCAGGGAAGAGACAAAAGGTATTCTGGCCATTTACAGGGTGCATCTTGCAAGGCATGGGACACAAACTGGTGTGATCGTTTTAGACTCTCCCAGTTTATATAATATAGGAACGCAACGACAGCCCACTATTGGACAGAAGATCAGTCTAGTCCAGCATCCTGTAACCAACAATGGCCAACTAGATGCTTCTAGGAAGCCCACATCCAAGACATGAAATTACTGGTGGGCTGGGGACTTTCTGGGACATTTGGTTAGCTGCTGTGTGACATAGGATACAGGACTAGATAGACCATTGGTCTGATCCAGCACGACTGCTCTTAATATGAAGGCAGTAGTTGTCTTGTACTGCCTACTAGAAATTAAGTGTTCAGTGCCATAGAGCTTCTGAACATGGAAGTGGCGTTTAAGCATCATGGTCAACAGCCACTCCATGAATGCGTGCAGTCCCCTTTCAAAGACATCTAAGCCGATAACCACTGCCATATTTAACATAATGAATTCCGTGAATTCCATACATTATATAAAGAACTTGTCTGCCACTCGTGGCTGACCCTGAGATCTAGCACTGAGAGAGAGAGAAAAAAACATTCTTCCTATCCAGTTTCATGGGATCTGAAGAAGTGAGCAGTGACTCATGAAAGCTCCTACCCTGTCATAAATTGTATTAGTCGTTAAGGTGCTGCTGGACTCTTGCCCTTTTCTACTGTGACAGACAGACAGACCAACACGGCTACCCATCTTGATCTTTGTACCCCCATAGCTGTCGTCGTCCCCCCTAAACTGTACCATATCACTATTTCCTTGCATTTCTTTTGGTCTGCTTCTGCCTGGTGATGGGAAGTGCCATCAGGTCACAGCCAACTTAGGGCAACCTGGTAGGTCTTTCAAGGCAAGAGACTAAATGGTGGCTTGGCATTCCTTGCCTCTGTGTACCAACCCTGGGCTTCGTTGGTGGTCTTCCATCCAACTACTAACTAGGGCTGACCCGTCTTAGCCTCTGAGACCTGATGAGATCAGGCTAGCCTAGGCCATCCAGGTCAGGGTCTGCTTCTCCCTAGTACCAGATAAAACTGTCTTAGTTACTCAAAGCAAAATTGACCATTTTCAGCTTTGACTAAACCATTTCCAGCACACTATTAAGCTATCACATGATCACTACTTTGGGGCAGGGGGATTTTCTTCCTAGTTTTTCTGGGCATATTCCTGTGACCTTCTTCCTAAATATTTCCAGTTCCATCATTCAATTTTTTTCCCCTCTTCAGGATATTAGCTATTTGGGATTGTACCTTTGTAACATGTATTTAGAGCTGCAGCATTCATCACATTTCCAGGTGTATATCTAAGATGTTTTCAGTATGCGGTTTAAAATGTCAGGTGTGAATGCAGCAAATGCACGTCTGCAAATGCAGCTCCATGCGGAGTGTGCACTCTTGGTGGGGGAGGGGCAAACCCAGGTTGCTCCTGTATAATGTGTGACGTAACTCTCAGTTTCAGTAGCATGCTAAGTGAGGTCAAGTGCACAGAAACAACAAATGTTTCCCATCTGCAGGGAATAGAATGGCTTTCACTTCATGATCCTCATAAATCCATGCAAAGAGCACTGGATCACATCCCAGTGACCAACCAAATGCCCCTGGAAGGTTTGCGGGTGGGCCATAGAAGCCAAAGGCTCTTTCTGTGGCTATTCCCCAAAGGAACCTCTGATACTGCCTTGGAAAAATGGAAGCTCTGTTTAACCCTCATGACTCAGCCATTGATAGATCTGTTCTCCATGAATCTGTCAAATCCTCTTTTCAAATAATCTATGAGAACATAACTGTTGATTCAGTCAAGTAAACAGAAATTTTCTACATTAAAAATTTCTTCAGTATACATGTCTGGGTCCTGAACAGCATCTTTTAATTGTGATACTATATCTAGGCTCTATCTGCTATTTGTTTGCATAATTTCTGCTCACTTGCATTTTGCTTTCTTGTAATGTTTTCAAGGAAACGTTGTCTCGAAGTGCTTCGCCTTATTGACCTCGACTTCTCAGTCAGCTTCTGTTTGTTGGATTTGCCTCCAGTGAATGAATATGACATGTACATCCGGAACTTTGGGAAGATAAACACCAAGCAGGTAAGTGCCTGATTTTCAGGAGTCCAACGTATTTATCCTGGCTACTTAATTTGGTGTAGATGAACAGTAATTTTCTTCAGTTGCTTCTGTCAGGCAGTGGGTATACCAACACCAGTGATCTCGAAACTATTGCTAATTTCCTATTAATTTATTTTTCTACATGGAAAGAAAGTGAGATATATGTTGCAGAAGAGAGAATGGCTGTTTGCCACTTGTAGTGCTTTTAGACAAAAGTGTTATAGCCATGATAAGCTTCAGCTGAAAAGTTAGATGCCTAATAAATCTCATCAGGCATAATTTGTCCAGATCCTCAGAATCATGGATCCTCCTTCTCCCATATCCCTTTGCATTCCTTCCCTAACTTCCTCTTTCTTGGAAAACCATAGTTATATATAATACAGAAACAAAGCAAATAATAGTTTGTGCAAACCATAGTTTCCCTGTTATGAATGACAGCATATTATGGTCTAGCAAGAAAGAGGGCATCCAGGTGCACAAGAGGTGCTCTGCCTTGAATGACCAAACCATGGTAAGCTGTGTGTGAACCAAGGCAGTCAAATCGAATCAAAGGGACTTAAACATTTCACTGTGCTGTTGATCTCAGTGGGTAAGGTGCACACAGCTCTTAATTCTGTCTTGTGTTTTATAGGAAACTCCTTATATTTCCATTGTTTTTGCCTCTACCAACTCTCGTGCAATGGTCCCCCAACTTTTTTGAGCCTGTGGGCGCCTTTGGAATTCTGACACAGGACAGTGGGCACAGCCACAAAATGGCTGCCGTAGCTTACCTTCAGTCACATGATGAAAATCCTTGTGCCATGGTGGCAGCTGCAGGCAAAGCAGTGTTTTTAAAAAGCTGCACAGCCAATCAAATCTCCAGTGGCCACCCAGAAGCCTTGCTGGTCAAAAGCTCCACCTGGCCCTACCCAATTTCTAAAAAGATTTGGTGGGCACCAGGAGAGGTGCTGGGGGGGTACCTCATTGGGGAGCCCTGCTCTAGTGCATGCTAGTGCTTAGGCATATATACACACCTGTCTTTTTGTTTAATGCTTGGACTGTTGGGATGTTTGCATGCTCTGTTAACCGTTATTGTGAGACACAGTGTTTCTTTTTGGGCAACGTATCCCATTTGGATTCTGAGAAAAACACTGTTAAAAAAAAAAGAAGCACCTCTTCTGACTCCTACACTGTGACTGTGTGGGGAAACACAGTCGTAGTTCAGACATTCACGTTTCTATAGAACTCAGTCAAATCAGGTCAAGATTATCTGTTTGATTCTAAACAAATGTTCTTTCCTCAAATTGTACAAATATTTGTGTCAGGTTTTTGGGAACAGTGTTCCAATATTTTGTTCCCAACATCAGTAGCAAAAGGAAATATTATTGTTAAGTTGTAAACAAATGTAACAATAAAATGTAGTGTGTTGAAAGTTGTGTGGAATACAGAGTAATTTGGGGAAGAGCAGATTTATATATCAAAAACGGAATGCAGCTGCAAATATTTGAAGCCAACAAGAAATTTTCACCAATAACGTAATCTTTCTATTTTAGGCTTATGTTCAGTGGAATGAGGATAATCTAGAAAGAGATGTTCAGACTGAAGAAATAGAGACTCAAGAAAAATGGACACAGCATCCTGGAGAAACTGCCATTGTGTGTGGAGGTGATCAGAATTAGTTATATATAAGCAGGCGGGGTCCCCAGTTACAGTAACCAACACTTGGAAGGCTCAACAATATTGTTGTGATTGCCTAGCAACCTCCAAAAATGGCCACTGAAAGCTCAGTGGGCATTTTTTCCCTTAAAGTTACAGGTGTGGTTTCTGTAATTTTGGGGATTTTTGTGCAAACCTGGGACTTCCTTCAGGTTTGTAGAGAAATGTCCCCTTTTGGTCTCTAGCTCCATTTTGCAGATCTATTGATACACACTCTATGGCTCTATTCAGAATGAGATATATGATGGCTGCAATCCTACAAACATTGTCCTGGAAGTAAATCCCATTGAATAAAATTGGTTTTGCTTCTGAGTAGGATTGTTTAGACTTGTTCTCTACAGATCTTTAAATATAGTGTGATTCAAAAAAGGTCCAAAAAACACTTCACCCTGCCTCTCCTTTCTCAAGCAGTTTTCAGTGCAAACAGCTAATGGAGCTTTTGTGCAGTTTATGATGGTGCTTTGATCCCCATTTGTAAATTTGTCTCATTTCAGGTCCAAAGAGCAGCAGTGATGTATCTGTCCTTGCGCCAAAGATTGATTCCCAAAGACTGGCAAGTTTCCTGCGGTCTGCTTGTCAGGTATATTATGGAGCCTCATATATTATTTTAGACGTACATTTTTAGAGACAGAATGATTGTGTGTGTGTGTGTTTTCTGCCTCTTAGATATATTTCCCTAATTAAGCAAGGATAAGTACTAGAGCAGACACAAATTCCTCTGTGGTCTCTTTGCATGGTCAGTTTTTCCTTCATGCCTTTACAGTAACAGGGAAAAGAATACACTCCCACCACTTACAGTAGTACGGGTTTCTGTAACCCAGTCACTTGTCTTCGAGTCCAGTGGCAGTTTAGAGACCAACAAGGTTCTGAGGGTTTCAGCTTTTGAGAGTGAAAGCTCCCTCCATCAGATAGAGAGCGTTGATTCTTGAAAGCTTGTAGCCCGAAAATCTTGTTAGACTCAAATCTTACTGGACTCAAATCTAGTTATTCTACTGCAGACCAGCACGGCCACCCTATAAAACTAAAGTCACATCTTTTGAAAGCCCAGGTTTCTTACAGCTGAAGGGGAAAGGAACAGTTTGTTTCATTTGTGTAAATAATTATTGCAGGTGATTGCAGTTTTGCTTGAGGAAGATCAAGTTGCAACACAGCCCAGACGGAATCTAAGGTCGCGACAGACCAGTCTGTCTATTAGCGATAAATGCTTCCAGTTAAACACCAATCTTCCTTTCCTGCAAGGTAAGAGACCTTCCCCTTCATCCTTTAGTGGAAACGCTTATGGGTTTTTTGTTTGTTTTTGCATGAGGCTAGCTCTTTGCTCAGAGTAAAAGTCAATATGTTGCGGAATTGCATAGAGGAACCCCCATGTTCAGAGGCAGTATAACTGAATCCTAGCTGGGGACAAGCAGCCAGGGAAGAGCATCACATCCATGCCTTGTTTTTGATCTTTCAGAGGCATTTGATTACTGTTGTTGAAGCCAGATTGCTAGGCAGAGCTCAGCTTGGTCCCCCAGGGCAATTCACCTTGTTCCTTTGGTGCATCCACAGCTCTCATAGAGTTCAGCCCATGCACTTGGTTACAGATGCACATCTGGTCATTTCTCTAGATTTGCACCCATCTGGGGCACAAGGCTTGCCTTGTGAACTGGCTGGCTGGATCTGCTTCATGCATGACTGGCTCAGTCTGTCTAATTCAGAGGCGTCAAACTCATTTGTTACAAGGGCCAGATCTGACATAAATGTCACTTTGTCAGGCCGGGCCACGTGTGTCATAAAACGTATTGCCAAGTACTGGAGATAGAAACTGTATAAAGGACAGCAGGTTGTAAGCGCCAAGTTGGTGTATCCTCACTGCAAGGCCTCATGGGCTGGAAGGGGGGTGCAGAGGAAAACCCACATAGGTGGACTGGAGAGGCAGCAGAGTACCGCCGGCTAGATGCTCCCACGATGCTTGACTGCTGCAGAGGAGGTTGTTCTGCTGTGCTGAAGCCACAATGGAGTGGCTCCACCCACTCCTCCCAGCACGCCCTTCCTTGCACCAGTTGCTCGCAGGCCACATAAGAGCCCTGGACGGGCTGGTTCTGGCCCCCGGGCCTTATGTTTGACACCCCTGGTCTAATATGTTTTCAGCCCCCACATTTTGTTAGTGTTGAGAAGCATAACAGCTAAGCTAAGAAAAAAAAATGAGTGGTCTGTATCCAGAGCACAAGACCTAGATGAAGGAAAACAGTTGCTCTAAATGCAGAATTTGTTTGGTGGCAGTGATGCAGCATTCTATCTCTGTCAGGTACATTTCCTGAGAAATGATGCAATTGAAACCAATCTATAGAGGATGGAACCAGCAGCCACCCTTCTAAAAGGGCAGACACTTGCCCCAACGCTTGCTCGTCTAGATCCCCTTTCATCCCAGCCAAGTCTTTATGCTCTCCTTCAATTAACAGAGGCGGGCCTTCTCCATGGCTTTACAATACCTAAATAGATTTTAACCTCATGGCTTACCAACAGGCACTGAGGAAAGCTTGGCTTTCATCCCAGCAGATTGGTTTCTCTCTTCCCAAGGCTCTTTGCAGTCAGCAGCATAAAACGTTTACCAGGCACACTCCTTCGATAGCAAATTAACCTCAGCCATCGATATGGAGATTACCTTTGAAGTTGCATTTACGTTTATTAGCATGCAATTATAACATTGATTAGGGGTGCAAAGTATAATTTGTGTGTTTGGGGGTTTCTATTCATGCTTTCTTAGGTCGAAAAGTTTCCTGTTTACACATCTCACAAGCTCAGAGGCAGACACTGCTTTCTGTGCATGACTTACCGGAAAAGTCAAGCGATCTGCCATTGGACGAAAAATACGTCATCTGTGTGTGGAATGTCTGGCAGCCTTCAAATCCTCAGAAAATTTTATTTTGTGGATCACAGGTACAGCTTCAATGACATTACACCATTGTCTGCAACAGTAGCTCCTAAATGTTCTAGCACCGTGCCTCTTTGAGAATACTGTAACTGAATGTGCACCTTCGGCATCCCAAATCCACACCAGCCAATATGAGATCTTACCTTTTTGCAGCCAATACCACCTCTTTGTCTGCTTCCACCTGCCTCTCACTAGGGTGAGAGCCAAGGACAGAAGAAAAGGGAGAGAAACTTTGAATAAGAAAATCCTCTCCTCAGTGCTGTTTGCAAATGAGACTGAATCTTTTACAGCACTCTTGGTTCTCTCTCAGTCGCACGTTTTTATCTTGTCCTTCCTCCAAGGACCTCGGGGTGGCATTAGATGGTTACATGTGGACAAGGGGGACCCAATAGATGTTGTTTACCTTGACTTCCAGAAAGCTTTTGATAAAGTTCCTCATCAAAGGCTCCTAAATAAGCTAGCAGTTGGGTTAGAACAGATAAAAGGAAGTACTTCTTCACCCAAAGAGTGATTAACACATGGAATTCACTGCCACAGGAGGTGGTGGCAGCTACAAGCATGGACGGCTTCAAAAGGGAATTAGATAGGCATATGGAGCAGAGCTCCATCGGTGGCTATTAGCCACAAGGTATAGATAGGAACTCTCAGTCTGGGGCAAGTATTCTTGGTGCTTGGGGGGGGGCAACAGTGGGAGGGCTTCTAGAGTCCTGGCCCCACTGCTGGACCTCCTGATGGCACCTGGTGTTTTTGACCACTGTGTGACAGAGTGTTGGACCAGATGGGCCACTGGCCTGATCCAACATTGGCTTCTCTTATGTTCTTATGTCTTTCTACCTCTCATTTTATCCTTGCAACACCCCTGAGGGGTAGGTGAAGCTGAGAGTGATTGTCCCAAGGTCACCTAGTGAGCTTCAAGGCAGAGAGGGGATTTAAAACTAGTCTTCCTGCCCAGAGTCCAGGACTCTAAACACTACATTCCCCTGCTTTCATCTGACATTAATATTGCTAATATTGCTTTAAAGCTTTCGGTTTTCTAGCCTGAGCCCACACATTTAAAGGCCGCATGAATTCTGAATGCATGCTATGCTGGTCCATCATTGCACGGTGTGTCATGTGTTTCACAAACATGGCAAAGGGTCACGTCCCCTTCCCCCCTGTACTGTATTCCAAGGGGAAAGAAGGATTGCCTCCCATCATCGTTTTACCAAACAATCTCGATCCACCATGGTTGGTGGGAAAGGCAGTGGGAAAGGGTGTTGAATGCTTGCAGGTTTGCCTTTGTGGACGGTACTAAAGTCAAGAATGCTCCAGAGCAGAGGGGGTCCCTGACCTTTTTTGAGCCTAAGGGCACCTTTGGGATTCTGACACAGGGCGATGGGCGCAGCCACAACGTGGCTGCCACGGAAGGCAGACCTAACCACGAAAGGACTCCGCAGGAGCCACAGACACAAAGGAAGCCCAAGTGGAGGGAAAAAGAAGGGTAATTAAAAAAATACACTGGGAGAGAGAGAAAGAGAGAAGAAAACCCACTCTGTGGTGGCAGAGCCGCCAATGAAACATCATTATTTTAATCTGTACAGCCAGTCAGATTTCTGGTGTCCAATCAGAACCCCTGCTGGTGAAGAGTTCCATGTAGCCCCCCCAAAAAACACTTGGTGGGTGCCAGGAAAGGTGTTGGGCGGGTGCCATGACATCCTGGGTACCATTTTGGGGAACCCGTGCACTAGAGAGGTCATGGGAAGCTTTCTTTCAGTTTCTTTCCTTTTAATGGGTGGGATTCTCCTGAAACCAGAGTCTCTAGTTTCTCTGGGCTCATTGGCCTTGGAGGAAAGGCCTCACGTGCAGCAGAACCAGCTCCCTTTCGAAGCTGTGATTCTGCCGTGTTCTGTCTCGCTGCGCAGGTAACGTGCTGCTGCTTCAGTCCCAGTAAAGCTACTTTAGTGTTTGCTGGAACAGTCGACGGTTCGGTGCTGGTCTGGGATCTCAGGGAAGACTCCAGGATGCATCACCGTATCACCTTCAATGAGACAGACTGGGCATTTCGATCGCCAACGTTTTCTACAGGTTAGTTAATGAGTCTTGATTTATCCCGTCCTGCACAGTCAAAATGGGAAGTGCCGTAATACGTGAACAAACACAGTCTGTAGATCTAAAGTTATTTCAGGCCCCGGTCACATGGCAAAGTTGCCGCGGGAGAGGCACAGATGGTCGGCGGATTATCTGGGCGCGATCACGCCCCAACATCTGGGAAGTGGAGCACACCCGTGCCTTACCGCCGACAATGCACGTTTAAAAACTAGGACCTCCAGGGTACTAGGAAACGTTTGCCACGGGCTGCCTCCAGACGCCCGTGGTGTGATCGCGCTGGCACGCGGCATTTCCTCCGATCCCTCGTTTACCCCCCGGCGCCGAGGGAAGGACCCATGGTGTGCCGCCGGCACGTCTGATCGCGTAATCGCAGATCAAACTGCGCCGGGGCAATTAGCCACGCCTCCTCCCCGCGATATCTGACCCGTTGTTCAGCTAGGGTTTTTTCCCCTCCATTCCTTGCAAACGACATATGCCATAACCAGTAAGAAAATAAGCTGAAAGAATGAGCCCCACGTTGTGGAAGCCAACAGAACAGGTTCTGTAAGCAGGCCTCACGGTTATTTTAGTCCAGAATTCCAAATCTGGTGTGTTTCAAGATGAATCACTCTTCACGAAAGGCAATATTTTAATACAGGACACCAGCAGTCTCCTCACCATTCAACCTCTTATAATAACTGTTTAAAGAACTTTATTTTCTCTCACAGAGAACAGTATTCAAACACACTGTTAATGTCCCCTGGTGAAGAGCATGGCATCTCAGCTTGAAAAGCACTGGTATTTTCTGTTGAAAGAAATGTTGACAGCCGCATACTGAACTTTTACTGTCATACAGTGATAGAAAAATGACTTAAAATCTGGAGACCTGGGGCTGGATCTAGCAGTTCCCTTCTATTGTGCAGAAAACTTCAGATAGCAGAAAGACTCGAGCAAAAAATCACCTTCCTCCAACAGAAGTTTTTTCACAGCACAAGAAAGTTCATTTTTGCATCTCTTCAGCCATCACTAAAATCCTAAAATATATGATTGAGGACACCTGTTTAAAACAGTATGGTGGGTTAGATCCGAAGGAGGAAATTTTATTCATTTATTTATTCATTTATCCCCAGTGGAGACTCAAAGTGGCTTACAGTGGAGGAGGAGAGGAGGAGATTGGATTTATACCCCATCCTTCACTACCCAAAGGAATCTCAGAGTGGCTTACAATTCCATTCCTTTCCTGTCCCCTCCCCACAACAGACACCCTGTGAGGTAGGTGGGGCAGAGAGAGCTCTCTCGAGAACTGCCCTTGAGAGAACAGCTCTGAGAGAACTTGTCACTGACCCAAGGTTACACCAGCAGCTGCATGTGGAGCAGCTGGGAATCAAACCTGGTTCTCCCAGATTAGAGTCCGTGTTCTTAACTACTACACCAAACTGGCTCTCAGTGTTCTCCTACCTTCCATTTTATCCTCACAAATGGTCCAAGGTCACCCACCAGACTTCCATGACAGAGTAAGGATTCAAACCTGGATTTCCCAGATCCTGTCTGACACTCTAACCGCTGTACTACACTGGCTCTCAGATAGCCGCTAGCTTGTGCATCAGACACTTACAAAAGAGCTTGTGTGATTGGTCTTGCGGTGTCTCACTTGCAGTGCTGTGAAATTGTGGGAGCTCTCATACAACCAGAAGAACTTCAGATTTAGGTTTTTGGACAACACTCTGGCATAACACATAAAAATATCCCTCCCGTGAACATAAAGTACTTTCTTTATGGGGAGAGGCAGCTTTGACTTCAACCTAATTTATTTATTCAGCACATTGATTCGCCAACTTTTCTACTTTGAGTGTTCCCAAAATAACTTACAAAACGGAAGAATCCACATTGACTAGCATTACTGATCTTTGCAGCCGCTAATGGGCTGGCACTCAAGAAGTCTTGGCTGCTCTGGGAGATGGCGGAAGCCCCAGGAGGAGCCTTCAGTGTTTTGCTTATTTTTTAAATCCTAGATGGGATATTCACGTCAGTCAGCCACATGTGCCCCATAGTGACAATTGAACCCGTCTCAACGACTGTCTTCAAGGAACAAAACTGTGGGCTTTCCTATCTCTCATCTCAGGAAGGTAGGTAGTCTGCTTGGCAAGTGTTATTCAGAGAGACGACTTGTACCTACCGGTATTATCGAGGAATTCCTGACAATCTCTTTCAGAGTTTGTTTGCTTCCGTGAATTGGCTTTATGGCACTCGATGGGTGGGAAGGCAACAGGAATGGTTTTGTCTCAACACTTAGGACTCAACCCTTGATTGGCCTTGGGCCAGTGAATAAATCTCAGTCTTAGGTGTTTTCTGAGGACAGAGTTAGATCAGAACAGGCAGGCCTCCCCCGTAACGACTTATGGGGGAGGGATCTCATTCCTCTTTGTCCTCCTCCCTGCAGCCCCTTCTCCTGCAAGCCCTGCAGCCGTTTCAGTCCTTCTTTCTCTCCCACACATCCACTCACCCGTATTTTTCTGTCCTTCTCACCCTGTCTTCCTATTTCCTTCCTCCTCTTTCTTTGGCAGCCCCTGCAGCCTTTCCCCATTTCTTTACTTTCACTTGTCTATCTTTGTCTGCTCCTCTCCCACTTTAGCTTTACTTCCTGACCCTCCCATTTTTTTCAGTCTCTCTACCCCTACCCCTACCCCAAGATCTGTTGAGACTAACCAAGGTATGGAAGCTTGGATGATGTTTGTTGGGGTTGCGTACCAACTCCCAAAATGGCTGTTGAGATTTAACATCATAATCTTATAAGATCTGTATTAGCATTCTTTTCTTTACATTTTTTGGTGGTGGGGATTATAAGCTCCCATTTTCGTCGTTCTTGTTTTATTTCAAAATGTTCTGCACATTTGTAGGGGAACCCCCCCCCCTTTCTGTACCTGACCCCATTTTGTGGGATTTGTTTTGGTTCACACTCTGGGGGCAGGTTCAGAATTAGCTATGGAGATACTCACCTGTAGTTCATGCAGAGCTGTAGGGCTGAATCCTACAGATCTCAAGTGGCAGGAGCTTGCAGCTCCTTGCAACTCCCCTCCCCCTGCAGAGATCTCCTAAAAGCTGATGCTCGGTATGACGAGAACTCCGTGGTGTGGGGGCATAGGGTGACACTGCCCCCACTTCTGTCTTGCACTGGAGCTGACAGAAGAACAAGAGGGGGCAATGTTACTTGCTTGCCCCTTTTCACAGAAGCCCACCCCCCTTTACCCCATCGCATTGTGTTCACTGGGCCCCTGTGCCTCTAAGTATCAGCCTTTCATAGAGTACAGGAGCCTGCAAAGGGGGGGGAGAGCTGTGTCCACAAGCACCCTTGCGGTCATGGTTCAGAGAATCCAACCCATAATGAGTGATTTCTTCTTTTTCGTTACAGAAATGTTAGGGCTTTCATTTCAGATCGCCTCCATGGATGAAAATGGGACCCTCAGTCTGTGGGTGAGTAGGGTCCTTTCAAGAGTCATTGGTTGCACGTGATCCAGGTGCTTTCTTCACGGAGCCATGTAGTTGCCGGGCAACTGCATTTTCCCATCTCAGTTCTTATGCGAGAAGCTCTGTGTTAAATTCTTAAAATGATCTGGTCACCTGGAAATGTGAGGGCTGTCTGGTAGTCAGGTGAGCAAAACTACAGTCAGCAACACAGTAGGGAAGAAAACCGGGATAGCCTTTTTGGGCACGGCCACGAAGCAAAGTTTGCAGCCGATAAGGATACAGGCTTTAGCAGCTGCGTGGCCATGGTCATGGTACCGTAGATGCCTTTTATGGAATACCTGCAATGATAGCTTTGAGTGTATGTTAATTCTTGCCGTGTTCCAGGTGGTGGTTGAACTTCAAAAAGAGGATTTGGCTGGCTCACAAAGAGACTTAGGTAAGTAAAGCTTATTAGGGAACCAGATGCTCTTGAAAGGGGAGGGAGGGAAAAGTAGGACACGGGGGCAGGAGTCCTTAAAAAACAAACTTCCCTTGGTTTGTGTGCCCCCGCGTATCTTAAGGGCCATCAGGTCACTTCTGACTCACCACAACCCTGTGGATTCATGATCTCTTAAGCGTCCTCTCATTAACAGCCTTGCTCAGATCTGGCCAACTGAGGGCCGCAGCTTCCTTAAGTCAACATGTCTCATGCTGGGTGTTCCTCTTTTCCTGCTGCCTTCAACCTTTCCTAGCATCATTGTCCTTTCCAGTGACTCTTGTCCTCTCATAACGTGACCAATGTACGATTAGGCTCAGTTTAGTCATTTTAGCTTCTAGGGAGAGTTCGTGCTTGATTGCCATTGAATAAAATGTGACTTCTGAGTAGACCTGCCTACGACTGATCCCTGAGAGAGGCACACTGTTAGTAATCATGGGAGAAAAAGTGTCAGCCTGGGCTGGAAACAACCATTCTGGATAATCTTGAGATTAACTGTGGAGCTGCATACAGTACTTGTGTGAAGTCTTAAAAAGAATTCTTCCATGAAGTCATTCCAGGCATTGCGATGATATCTTCTGCCTACCAAATTGACTTGCAGACAGAATTGGGATCTTGAATTCATATGTTATTTTTCTGTCATCTGGGATATCCATCCAGTCAACTTAAATCAGTAGGAATATATGATTTTATTACAGTTCATTTCCCTTTTGTTATTTGTAGGCCTAATTCCTGGGGGGAAAGTAAAGCTGGTTCATAGCTCTACCATTCAGCTGAAGTGCAGGTAAAAAAAAATGACATGCTTCTCCTAGAAGGAATTTAAAAAAAAATATTTATTTCATGATGTATATAAATATTTATTTCATGATGTCTCTCCCTTGAGGCTCATCTGCTTCTGTCTTATGGATAGTTTTTATGCTGGCTTGTTTTTAATGGCTTGTTTTTAATATTGTGACATGGTTTTAATTGTAAGCTGCCTTGAGCAAGACTCTGAAGATGCTGCCTAGAAATATAAATAAATAAATATGTAAGTTTCCCGGGAGACCTTTGATATAGGGATTGGCCAGGTTGCAATTCTGCTTAGCTTAAGTAAGAATGTTATGTCAGGAGGATTACTTCGGCTATGCCATGGTCATAATCTGTATTGTTTAGTATTCTCAGTACTGTTGAAAATGACATGCCAAAAGTTTGTATTGTCCTGTCCAAGGGCTTTTCTGAATTCTCATTTTCATTGCCTGTAAGTTGTCGTTTCTTCTGGAGTTTTTCCCCTGTTTTGCTTGTGTTTTGGTCCCTCTGGTGGTCAATTCAATCTCAGATGGGTTTATGACTGGCCTATCTCCCGGCAGGTTTCAACTGCAGGGTTTTATGCTGGAAAGAAACCTGTGTGATATCGAATTGGCCACTAGGGGGAGCAAAACACTTGCAGAACAGAAGCACCCATCCCAAAGAAACAGGAACTTACAACAAGCAGTGTTCCCTCTAAGCTGAGTTAGTGTGAGCTACCTCACAGTTTTTTTAGGCTCAGCTCACACATTTTTGTCTTAGCTCAGGAAGGATGGCTCCAGAGCAAACTAATTTATGCAGCAGCCAAATCGCTCGCTCACAACTGTAATGCCAGTAGCTCACAAAGTAGAATTTTTGCTCACAAGACTCCACAGCATAGAGGGAGCCTTGCTTACAAGTGAGGAAAATGAGAATATGGAAAAGTCCCAAGTGTGAAAGGCCTTCAGACCTTATTTGTACACCTGTAGAGAATGAACCTGGTTCCCTGTTTCTAAGGAACTGTGAGAGCAGCCAGAACTTTCCATGGTTAACGAAACAAGGAAAAGCTGTGGGAGACAAATTGCCATCTGTTTATATGTATATGTATATATTTTTGCGATTCCCCAGCTATTCGCCAAAAGACACCACGTGCCTGGGGACATCCCAGCTACTGAATATTAAGTTTCTGCCTTCTAATCCTAACCATTTCATAGTTGGCACAGACGTTGTAAGTAAAGTTCTAAAATTCATTTTTCTGTTGTCTTCTTTTTGTTCCTAATTGTTGTCAGTGGTAAATCTGTGTAATTTTTTAGTAGCGGCATCTTTAAACGTATGCTATTGGAGGTCTTGATAAAAATCACCAGGGCATTAAAGTCGGTACAAGGTGAATAGCACCATTAAGTATTGACTATGCGTTTCTTCTAATATTACACGGATAATTGGAGAAACCTTATTTTCTTGTTTTGAAGGCTGTTGTGAGTCACGGTACAAGGCATGAACTGAGAGCGCCTCCAAAGTTGTTCAAACCACAGCAGGGGGGACCAAGATCCACCCGAGTCAATGCAATGGACTTCTCCCCTTTTGGAAAGCCACTATTTCTGGTATGGATGCCCTTCTGTATTTCACGATCAGAACTGTTAAGTGTTGCATCATGGAACCAAAGGTTAAAAGCAGGGCTATTTTTGGGCAGGAACGCATAGGAACGGAGTTCCGGCTGGCTCCCAAGTTTGCCACGCCCAGCAGGAACTCATTAGCATAATAGGCCACACCCAACAGCAGAAACTCATTAGGATTGGCTACATTAGGGGTGTGTGGCCTAACATGCAAAGGAGTTCCTGCTACAAAAAAGCCCTGGGTTTTAATAACAAACAAGGTAAACAGAATAAGAAGCAAAAGGTGGGTGTGGCTGGATGAGCACACTTCTGGTAACATGGAGGTGTGGCCTAATATGCCAATGAGTTCCTGCTGGGCTTTTTCTACAAAAAATGCCCTGGTTAAAAGTATCTGAAAGTTGGCTTTTATCTGTAAAGCAGCCACAGGTGAATATACTGGAACAGCCAATGCACTTCTGTATTAAGTTTTGAAAGACAACCATAAAAGGGGACAGGCGGAACTCCCTGGGGAGGCCGTTTAATACTACCTGGTTCTTTCATAAGAACATAAGAATATAAGAGACGCCAATGTTGGATCAGGCCAAAGGCCCATCCAGTCCAACACTCTGTATCCCACAGTGGCCAGAAATTGACTGAAGAACTGCTGTATCACTCCTGCAAAGCTGGCCTAGGGGAAATCCAGCCAACTCACATGATTGGGGTACAAAAACACAGCACTGAGGCTATAGCACTGTGTTAAGAAATACAAATGGACATGTAAAGTCCTAAAGATAATCTTATTCAACGTTTGCAGTATAAACAGCTAACATCTAATACATTCATACGTATTCAAGATGGTCCACACAGCACTGCTTAGATTAATACAGTTCAATACGTTAGAATACAGCCAAGCTCTTTTCCTGTACAGCCAGAGTCTTCTCTAGAGTGGTCAGTGGCCTAGGTTCTCTTCGTTTCAGTTTTCCTTTCTTCAGGCCATTTTCAAGAAGAACCAGGAAAAGAGCTTGGCTGTATTCTAATGTATTGAACTGAAGTAATCTAAGGAGTCCTGTGTAGACCATATTGAATACGTATGAACGTATTAGATGTTAGCTGTTTATACTATACAGACTTTGAATAAGATTATCTTTAGGACTGTACATGTCAATTTGTATTTCTTTACACAGTGCTACAGCTTCAGGGCTGTGTTTTTGTACCACAACTTGCTTTCACTATGTTACCATTATATATTTATATAACTTACATGATTGGGCTGAAACAATCCGTTAAGTCAGGAATGGTTCACAAGTAGTTCCATTTCTGGTTTCCCCCGAAGGAACTCGTTGGCCGCTGTGTGAGACAGGATGCTGGAATAGATGGACCACTGGTCTGACCCAGCAGGGCTCTTCTTGTTCTTCCATATAGCTGGTGTAGCCCTGTGATGTATCGCTGCATCAGAAAAGAACTGCACAGCACAATTCCCAATGGCAGCCTTGGGCTTTTAGGACCAGGGGTATCTGTGGCAGTGCCAACGCACAGGAGGGGAGAGCATTCCAGGTGCCAGTGGGACGGGGAACTTGCCATTCATTTGCTTGTCAGTGGGAAATGGTTACACCCTGGAGGCCAGTGGTAAGACTGCACAGCCTCTTTGGAGCGTGTTTGGTGTTCTAATCAATACGAGAAATGCTTGTATTGACAGACGGTTGTGGGCTTTGTGTCCCTGCGTGTGGCATTGTTGTTGCAGGCGGGCTGTTCAGACGGGAGCATACGACTGCACCATATGACCTCCGAGCTTCCACTCATGCAGTGGAACAACGGCACGACGGGGCAGCCAGTGATTGCCCTCCAGTGGGCCCTGACCCGGCCAGCTGTCTTTTTTGTTTTGGATGCGACGTCTGTCGTTTATGTTTGGGACCTGCTGGAGAGTGACTTGTCGCCTGTAGCCAAACAACCCACCCCGGCAGATAAGTAAGTCCAGACCATTCTGTTTTGACGACAGTTGGGCAGAACCGAGTGAATACAGCTCTATCGTTAAAATCTCCTTAATACTCCCTGAGGTTATGGTTAGAGGCCAGGTGAGCTCTGTGTTTGGGGTTCAAAAAGGAAAGGCCCCAGTTAATTTCTTCAAGTGGACTACCCTGACGTGGATAGGCCAGGCTGGCCTCATCTCATCAGATCTCTGAAGCTAAGCAGGGTCGGCCCCGGTTAGTCCTTGGATGAGAGACCACCAAGGAAATCCAAGGTCACTACGCAGAGGCGGGCAATGGCAACCCACCTCTGAACGTCTCTTGCCTTGAAAACCCTCTGGGGTTTGCCATACGTTGGCTGTATACTGACGGCACTTTCTACCACCAGACCAATAATTAATTATGGGCTGCGTGTTTTCGGTCAGCCAAAAGCCCAGTTCAGCATACTTAGTTTTTGTGCCGCTTATATAAACTGAATGGAAGTGATTGAAAAAGGAATGTGCGGGATCCATTTTCTCTATTGCCCTGCAAGAGAGACCTGACTTCATGGAATCTCCCCTGGTATGAATGAGAGAGGAGCTGCGGTGGCTCAAGTGGTTAAGACGCTGAACTGCAGGCTGCGGAAGGTTGGTAGTTCAGCAGTTCGAGACCCGAGTGTGCCGCAGGACGGGGTGAGCTCCCGTCTCTAGTTCCAGCTCCTGCCAACCTAGCAGTTCGAAAGCAAGACATTTGCAAGTAGATAAATAGGTACCACTTCGGTGGGAAGGTAACAGCGCTCCGTGCGCCTTGGTGTTTAGTCATGCTGGCCACATGACCACGGAAACGTCTTCAGACAGCGCTGGCTCTTCAGCTTTGAAACGTAGATGAGCACCGCAACCCTAGAGTCGGATTCGACTGGCTTTCGAGCAAGGGAACCTTTACCTATGAATGAGAGAGATGTCGGTGTTGTCCACCCCTTCCTCCTGTTCAGCTTGAAATTGCTTGCTGAGAAGGAACTCCCCCAAAGCACACCCTCCCTGTTAAACTAAAGCTCTTCTTCTCCTCCTCCTCCTCAGGGTTCTGACTATGGCTGTGCTGGGGGAGCCGGAGAAACTCAACGGCCTCCTCGGGCTTGCGCTCGCCAGAGAATCCGGGATCATAGAGATCTGGTACGTGAAGAAGAAATGGGCCGTCCCTCAGCCAGAGGAGTCCGAGAAACTCAACTTGCTCTTGCAGCAAGCCTTGTAGGATCCAGATCGATGCCTTTCTGTGAATGGGCAGAGAATGGCAACCTGCATCTAGGTGGATTTATTTGTATTTGGGTAAACACTGACAAAGGCTCAGTCAAAAGATAGAATTTCGTAATTTTCCCTTTATTTTTGTAAATAGTATTTATATATTTTTAAAGCACAGTATTTCAGCTTGAGATATAAAATATTTTTGTCAGACATATAAAATAGAGCAAATCTTCATGAATTCATATCTAAACAGGGGATATATATTGTATTTATATTTCATTCAAAAATGTATTTACTTCAGTGTACTAGCCATGATAAACATGTATAGGTATTTTGGAATAAAACCATGACTATAAGACTGGGGTACCCGTTTTGCGTTTTCCCAACAATGGCGGCTTGGTAGCTATGCTTCTTTATTATCCACAGAACATTACTATCCATAAGACAGTAAAGGATTTGATTGGCTAGCATTTGAAGAATTTTTGATCAGTTCAGGTTGTCGCGGCAGTGGCTGAAAGCTTCTTTTTTGTTGGCAACAAAAGTCCGTATGGTCAAAGCGGTGGTATTCCCAGTAGTAATGTATGGCTGCAAGAGTTGGACCATAAGGAAGGCCGAGCGCTGAAGAATAGTTGCTTTTGAATTATGGTGCTGGAGAAGAAGAAGAAGAAGAGTTTGGATTTATACCCCGCCCTCCACTACCCAAAGGTGTCTCAGAGCGGCTTACAAACTCCTTCCCCTTCCCCTCCCCACAACAGATACCCTGTGAGGTAGGTGGGGCTGAGAGAGCTGAGACAGAAACTGCTCTTTTTCAAGAACAGCACTTATCAGAACTACGGCTTGCCCAAGGTCATCCAGCCAGGTGCAAGTGGAAGAGTGGGGAATCAAACCCCGTTCTCCCAGATTAGAGTCTGCATACTTAACCACTACACCAAACTGGCTCTCCCTTGGACTGCAAGGAGATCAAATCAGTCAGTCCTGAAAATGCAATGAACATGAAATTGAGCAAGCTCTGGAGCACGACGGAAGACAGGAGGGCCTGGTGTGATGTGGTCCATGGGGTCATGAAGAATCGGACTCAACTGTGCGACTGAACAACAACAACAAAAGAAAGCTTCTATTTGTGCACTTCTTAGATGGGGCAGACCCCCCCCTCCTCTACCACTCCACCTAGCCCTACATAGCATACAGAGAAGCAAGAAAACATCAGAAAGTTATCCTTCTGTATTTGATCCATGCTGTTCTGTAAAGGTCTCCTCTACCACTCCACCTAACCCTACATAGCATACAGAGAAGCAACAAAAATCAGAAAGTTATCCTACTGTATTTGATCCATGCTGTTCTGTAAAGGGCAAGTTCTGTCTAGAAAGACAAATCCTGAGCAATCCTTTTCAGCTTTGTAGGATGAAGGAAGCTCTGGATCTTCTCACTGGTGCAGGATTTATCCAGATTTTTAGCAGCCTCAAATTTGCCAACTGTTATCTTGCTTAATAATTAACACTTGAGTTCTTTGCCCTGATCAGGCAAGGGGTCACGGCAGAGAAGTGGGCTTCCACATGTAGCTCTGCCCTATCCACGGATCTTCTGGCTCAGGGCCTCCATCCAGCAGGCTGTGCACAGTTTCTGATACTGGCCAGGAGCCCCACATAGGGCACCAGACACAGGGGAACTGGATGCCAGATGAACAACAGAATGCGGATCCAGCTAATGCAGTCCCACCAGCACCATTTGGCATGAATGTGGGTGTGACTCCCATCCATCTTGCAGTATGGTTGGGAATGTGCAGCCTCAGATCTATAGCTACAAGGGGCATATGGAGGCAGTGGGTTGGATCCAGCCAGCCTTTTTGCTCAATGTCACCCAATTCCCCGCCTTACTACCATCCCCATCCCATAAGGCTTTTGTCCATACAGGTCTCACAATCCTCAACATAGCCTTTTTGGTGGTTACAGGGGTCCCCATACTCCCTTTTTTACCAGGGGAAAAGCTGGCTTGATCCAGCCCGGTGCCCCCTGAGAAATGCATCACAGCTCCTTCCTGAATTCTTAACTTTCATGTCTTTTTAAAAGCCTTTTAGCCCTTTTCATTGTGGAGAGAGAGAGAAAATGTCCAGATTGCCTGGGAAAGAATGGGGGACGGAAAGCTGCAAGACAGCTGAAGCAGAAGTCAGTTAACCCTATAATGCCCAAATCTGTTCTCATCATCTGTGTCCCATCACCTTTTCCTCCTGCGTTCTTTCTTTAATGTTCACGGAGACAAGTTACAGGGCAGAAGATTGAAGTGAGATTTGTATTATTTGGGGGCTGCCTCCCCTGTCTGTAGTAGGGAGCTTTGCCTCAGGAGTGGGTGGGGGCATGGGAATGGGGCAGGAGCAGAAGAATGAATGCCCAGGTCCACTCAGCCTGGCATCTGTTTTAATCATAAATTGAAAACCAGCATGCTGTAACTTGCATGTGTGAAAGAATGCACATTTCGGTGCATGTTTTTACCAGTGAAAAACCACCATCAAGCTCCTATCCTCATTGCCCTCAAAATCTAGGATTAGGGCTGAAGAGGCACAATACTCAGATGGGTTTATACTCTAGAACATCTCACCACAAAAGAAGAAGAGCCACACTGCATTAGTCTAAAGGGAGCATAATAGCCAGAGAGCCTTAAGCCCCCACTACTTCTCACTGCAGAAAAGGAGAATCTAAGTAAATCTGAATTAAGATCCTTTTTTGAATGCAGAGACAGCAAAGACTGTACACATGCAGAGTGCTTTTCTCTCACTATTTAGTAACCACATACACCAGTCTACCCGGCATTAGGTGATAATTTCTAGGTTGGAAGGAGCAATGAAGGTATAATTTAGGATTTTTAGTAATTCAATAGGGATGCCAGCCTCCAGGTGGGACCGGGGGATCCCCTGGAATTGCAGCTCATCAACAGACTACAGAGATCAGTTTCCCTAGAGAAAATGGGTGCTTGGGACGGTGGAAGGGACTCTGACCACTAAATCATATCCTTTCTTATCTCAGTTTCAGCCTTTTGCAAGCACTGTTGTTGGAGTTTGCAGATGATACTATGTTGTTTGTTTGTATTCTGGATTTATAAATCACCCAATCCCTATATACACAGGGCTCTGGGCAATGTACAACAAAGTTAAAAACAGTGTTAAAATCAATAAAAACAAGGCAGTGAAAACCAGGGAATGACTGTGAGACACTCCAGAGGGATCTGTCAAGGCTGGGCGAGTGGGCATCACTGTGGCAAATGAGGTTCAACAGGGGCAAGTACAAAGTAGAGGGGGAAAATCCGAACTAAAAATACATGTTGATGGGGTCCAAACTGTCGGTAAGGGACCAAGAGAGACATCATGGAAGATAACTCACTGAGAACGTCAACTCCATATGCAACTGCAATTAAAAACGCAAATGCTTTGTTGAGGATTATTATGAAAGGGATTCAAAACAAATCAGTATCATAGTGCAGCCTCATTTGGCATACTGTAGTCACCACACCTCAAAAAAGATAGCATTGGAAAACATGAAAAAAGGGTAACTAAAATGATTAAGGGGATGAAACACTTTCCCTATGAAGAAAAGTTAAAGGGGTTAGGGCTCTGTAGCTTGGAGAAACGACAACTGAGGGGTGACATGATAGAGGTTTATAAAATTTACAAAATTATGCATGGAATAGAGAAGGCAGAGAAAGAATTACTTTTCTCCCTTTCTCACAATAGAAGAACGCATGGACATTCAATGAAATTGATGAACAGTAGGTTTAGAACAGATAAAAGGAAGTACTTCTTCACCCAAAGAGTAATTCACGTGGAATTCACTGCCACAGGAAGTGGTGGCAGCTACAAGCACAGACAGCTTCAGGAGGGGATTGGAGAAACACATGGAGCAGAGGCCCATCAGTGGCTATTGGCCACAAGGTATAGATGGCACACTACATCTGGGGCAGTGATGCTTTGTATTCTTGGTGCTTGGGGGGGCACAGTGGGAAGGCTTCTGGAGTTCTGGCCCCACTGGTGGACCTCCTGATGACACCTGGGTTTTGGCCATTGTTTGACATAGAGCACTGGACTGAATGACCCATTGGCCTGATCCAGCACAGCTTCTCTTATCTTCGTATGGAGCCAATCCCACACACACACACACAAAAATCAGTAAGCTAACCCATCTTGAAAAACTGCACTTAAAGGCATTGGTTTTGTCATCTCTGAAAATGTAGGCTTCTTGATAAAGACTGGATATTTGATGGAACTTGGTTGGGTCAGAATAGGGAAAATGTGGGCTCCAAATAGCCATCCCCCACAATGGTCCAGTTCAGACAATCCATAACCCATTGTGGAAAGGAATAATAACCCACAGACTCAAATGGTTACCTCCTCTCTCTTGAGGCTTTCCTTTTAATTTCTTTTTAGATATAGTCTTACACAGGGATCCTCGTGGGCACTATGACACCCTCCAACACCTTTCCTGGGGCTCACCAAGTGTTGTTAGAAAGTTGGCAGGGCCAGGTAGGGCTTTTGCCCAGCAAGGCTTCTGATTGGCCATTGGAGATTTAATTGGCTGTACAGATTTTTTAAAACATTGCTTTGGCAGAAGCTGCCACTACAGCACAAGGATCTTCACTGTGTGACTGAAGATGGCAGCCATTTTGTGGCTGGCTCTGTCTCCTGCGGCAGCCATTTTGCGGCAGCCAGTTTTGTGGCTGTGCCCACCACATGTATCAGAATGTCAAAGGTGCCTGCAGCAGAGTTGAAGGGAAAACACAATGCATGACTTACTGAATTAGATGCACAATGGGGCTAGTGTTGAAATGGAAAGGGAAGCGACATGTGAAATGAGAGAATAGAAAGCAGCAGGCCATTCTGTGGCATCACTGGAACCAAATCACTAAAGTACCCTCAAGAGGACTAACCCATGTAACTGCTTCACTAAAGGAGCAGACACTGTTGAGAGGTTACTTTTATGGAACATTCTCGTTGAGGTTATTCGCCAAAACCTACGTACTATAAGGTCTTTTTTGTGTTGCCTTTTAGAAACCTGTGGATGACCAATCCACCAAGGGGACACCAAGGCTCCATTTAGGGATTTATTTGTATGGTAACTATGTATCTGCTACAGTTTTAAAACTGTTTTATCTTTCATTTTGGAACATTTTGTTTTGCTCTGAACATTTAGGGCAGGACAGGGTGAAAAGCCAAATACACCAATAGTAGCTATTCAAGTTATACAAAAGGCAGAATGAGTTCCCATTAGTGCTAGGAAGAAACCAGAATAACTGCTGTGAATTGCTTTTCTTTCAAGGCTTCTTTATTGACTTGGTTCTGCTCATCCAGCATGCCAGGGTACAGGGGCTTGGAAACAAGTTACGGGCTTTCACGGTCCATTTGCATTTGTATCCTGGCATACTGCTTTATATCCTGAGAAAACTGCCAAAAGCACAGTTCTAACCTAACAAACTGCAGATAGGGCTTCAGGTCATATCTGTGTTCCTAAAAAATAATAATAACAATTCAGCCTTAGTATAACGAGTTATTCAAAAGTCGTATCTCATTGGCTGTGCTTATTCTTTTACTCTTTCTGTAGGTATTATTCAAACATTTTAAACTGGCTTTCCCACAAGAGGGCACCAAAGCACCATGAATAAAAATAGTCCCCTGTGCAAAATAAATTTGAAGCCTAAGGTTATGGCTATATTTAAACAGCGCAGATTTCATTCTTTTGCTTTTCTAGAAAATGGCAGCTGTAATGCTTATGTTCCTAGTTCTCTGGGAGTTGACTTCTCAGTTGTAGTCAGTTACAGGGTAGGTTTAAAATATCTCCTAAACCATTATCAGCTGTAATTCTAAACCATCAATGGGGGGGGGGGAATATAATAAGATAAATACATACATGTTAAGATGTATAATACAAAGCAGCAGTTTGGCAAACTTTTGGCATTGTAGTCAATTATCAAGCTGTAAGCAAGATTT